>NW_022196903.1:3431502-3452763 GCF_008632895.1 Mastomys coucha
AAAAAAAAAAAAAAAAAAAAAATGTGCTTTAATCCATAGAACCACAAAGGTTAGGGACCCAGTAAAAAATCAGGCAGGAGAAGAGGATCTTCCACAAAAAGAGGAAATGGAACATAGTGCTATGGAGAGATAAACAGGAAACCAGAATAGAAGTATCAAATAGGGAGGAGGGTGGAAGAAAGGTACAGGAGGCACTACAAGAGAGGGGCAGATACCATTAAAGGCCATTGGAAGACCATATGGAAACTTATTACTGTAGAATCTTCTCTCTCTCTGTGTGTGTGTGTGTGTATGTTTCTTAATTTTTGTTTGTGTTTGTTTTTTTTTTTTTAAGAGAGAGAGTATAAAGTTGGGTGTTGAATGGCTAAGAGCGTGGGAAGGATCTGGGAAAAATTGGGGAAGAGGAAAACAAGGTCAAAATATACTTCATGGAAAAAAAAATTTCAGTAAAAAGTATACAATCCAGGAGCTGGTGAGATGGATCAGCGGTTAAGAGCACTGACTGCTCTTCCCAAGGTCCTGAGTTCAAATCCCAGCAACAACATGGTGGCTCACAGGCATCCATAATGAGAGTTCTTCTGGGGTGTCTGAAGACAGCTACAGTGTACTTACATATAACAGTAAATAAATCTTTAAAAAAAGTGCACAATCCATACTATCAGTGGGTAAACATTTTAATAAATAAAAATCCAGTCCCATGCTATCAGATTTTATTCTTCAGAATGCATAAGATTTTTTGGCTTGTTTCCACAGAATATTTAACACAGATAACTACATAATAAGGAGGTTAATCTGAGATTAATAAGTCTCTGATTTTTACTTCATGTCAAACAAAACCACCCTTTCATTTTTCTTCAGAGTCAGAAGTTCTTTAAAAGTCAACTTATTTTTTCAATGTTTCATTTATCATTTACAAAAAGAACGGTGAGCCTTATGTGGTGGTACATGCCTTTAATCCCAGCACTCTGGAGGCAGATCTCTACGAATGTGAGGCTGCCTTAGTCTAATAATACAGTGAGTCCAGGTCAGCTAGGGGCACAGAGTGAGAGTCTATCTCAAAAAAGGAAAGAAAGGAAGACAGAAAGGAAGGAAGGAAGAAAAGGAGGGGAAGAAGGGAGGGAGGGAGGGAGGGAGGGAGGGAGGAAGGGAGAGAGAGAGAGAAAGAGAGAGAGAGAGAGAGAGAGAGAGAGAGAGAGAGAGAGAGAGAGAGAGAGAGAGAGGGAGGAAAAAGAAAAAAGCACTTGTCACTCTTGCAGAGGATCTGGGTCCACTTCTTTTGATTCATGTGGTAGCTCACAGCTGTCCAGTCCATAACTCTAGGCCTTTCTCTGGCCCCCAGAGGTACCAGACCCTCAAATGGCACATGAACATACATGCAGCCAAAACAGCCATACTTTTTAAAAAAGAAGGAAGAAAGAGCCGGAGTGTTGATACTTGCCTTTAATCCCAGCACCTGCAGCACCTGGGAGGCAGAGGCAGAAGCAGATGGATCTCTGTGAGTTCAAGGCCAGTATGGTCTACAAAGGGAGCTCCAGGACAGCCAGCATTACACATATAAAGACCTTGTCAAAAAAAAATAAAGGGAAAGAGTGAAAGAAAGAAATTAAATCAATATCTGTACACCTGAATATTCATTTCATAGTATAGGGATATATATAATAGGAATACATCACAGTGCAAAGTGTTTGGAGGGTATTTATCACAGTGCTTGATGTCTATTTCCCCTACATTATTGGGACATGAATATATGGGTATGTGCAGAAAGGTGAACTTCAATTCCATGTTACATGGACACAGTTCAAGTCTTTATCGGCCTGAATCTGTCCCTTGTGGTGACTTAGATGAGATGGAGAGAAAAGAAAGTTTTCTCTGACAAGGATGAGAGGAAGGAAGAGGGCATGGTCTTGTACAGTCCCTTCCAATGCTGGGGCCTTGTGTCCTGCTGGCCACACATACTGTCTGTGGTCCTGAAGGTCTTTGCTGTCATCTTTTGTGTCCTCTCCATCCCTCTGAATCTGAACTGTCTGTTGTGCTGAAGGTATGGTGTGAGACAATGTCACTGATTTTGTTCTTTGGGGAAAATCACAGATGGGTCACCCCAAGATACAGATACCTAGAAAAAAATGATTGGGTAGAGATTTAGGAATATCTGTGTCTCAAAGTTTAGGAAATAGATTCAGCTAGGTTTGGAAAGCATCAACAAACTTTTAAAAATTTAATAAAAAACAAAACCAAAACCTGATAGCTGATGTTCAGAAGGAAGCAAAAAGGTCTACATGTTTTCTTGAGTTCAAGGAATAATTCATCTTTTTCTTTTGTTATGTAGCTATTTCCCCTGAACGTTAAGACTCAGGAAGCACAGTGAACTGAGGTTCAAGAAGGTAACAGAACTTGTAAGATTTAGGAAGCTCCTGAAACTTGCAAGATTCATAGGCTCCTCTCCAGGGTTATGTAATAAGTAGCAGTTACTGGGGAATGGAGACTGTGTCCAGCTGAGGTACAAAGGCATGCAGAGAACTCCAAAGGTGGGGCTTTTGTGGTCATCACAATCGCTAGGGCGGGCTTTTCAGGGCAAGCTGCTTATAAGCACCCCCTCATCTGCATTCCTATAAGCAAACTCTAATAAACTCACCGGTTCCTTAAGCTGGACTACAGTGGAACATTTTTTTGATCTGTCGTTGGTGCTGTATCTGAGGTCAATAGATTCTTGTCCACATTGCCCCAGGTCCATTTTGACTCCCTTAATTCTCTTTCTCTTTATACATACAGACACTAATATAGGAAACTATTATATATAGTTAATATCTACATAATTAATAAGACTATGTATGTATATGTATATATATACATATATGCATATATGTATATATGTCTTCCTTTTAGATCCTTAAGAGGTAAAATCAGGAATGAAAATGCTTCTGTTATCTCAAGAAATCAGGAATGAGAAAACCCCCAGTGTTTAAAATTGTGAGTTTAAGCTGGGCATGGTGGCACACACTGTACT
Source organism: Mastomys coucha (assembly GCF_008632895.1). Taxonomy (NCBI): domain Eukaryota; kingdom Metazoa; phylum Chordata; class Mammalia; order Rodentia; family Muridae; genus Mastomys; species Mastomys coucha. Next base: position 3,434,507 of record NW_022196903.1, read on the forward strand.
AGGAAGGCAGAGGCAGGTAGATTTCTGAGTCTGAGGTCAGCCTGGTCTACATACTGAGTTTCAGGATAGCCAGAGCTACACAGAGAGGCCCTGTCTCAGGAAGAAAAAAAATAAAGACAGTGGTTTCTTTGTTTTCTCTTAGTGTAGTGTGCAGCTGACTGCCTATCATTTTGAAGAGTGTCTTAGAGTATGCAGGGTTTGTGCTCTCTTCCCATCGTGAGATTCCAGGGCTGGGACTCAGGTCTTTAGGTGTGGAGATAAGCACCTTTATCTGCTGATCCATCTGGCAGGCTTGAGGGTGTGAGGGTTGCTATTGATTGCTTACTTGACAGGATCTAGAATCATCCAGGAGTCGAACCTCAGGACAGCTGTGAGAACTTACAGTAGATCAGGGTAACTGGGGGAAAAAGACCCATTGGAAGGTGAGCTGAGTGCTAGCATTTGTCTCTGGATCTTGAGGATGGGTGCAATGGGATCAGCCTCTGTGTATCCCCAGGCCTTCCTCACCATGGTGGAATGTGTTTCTTGGACTTCCAGGCCAAAATAAATCCTGCACTTTCCCCTGCAAATTGCTCCTGTCCAGGCATTCTCTCTGGGCAGTAGGAAGAGTAAGCAGTATAGGAGAGTAGTGGGGGAAAGAATTTTGGTTTAATAACATTTAGTTACTAGAGAAGATGGCCTTTAAATATTTCATAAGGTATTTTATACAGTGTTTATTTACAAAGAGTACATACTGTGCTACTTAAGCGTTTTTATTAGGTACACAAAACATGGTATTATAGGCTGTTACGTTCAGACCATAATATATAGTCTAAACATATAAAATAATTGAAATATTTAAAATATCTTTAATGGTGTGGTAATTAGAACTGTGTAAACACATAGTAAAATGTGACTTGGGTTTTCAAGGTATCCATTGTAGTAAAAGCTACATTATGAGACAGTCCTACACAGGACTCAGGAATTCTACTGCAGTAATAAACCTGGAACACATGCAACTAAACCAAGTACCCCAAGTCAAATCTGAAAGTATGGAATGTTTTCAGAAATATTATGAAAAAGGGACTAATTCAGAATGTCAACACGGCCAAGAATACGTCTTCAAAAGCAAGAGTCCATTCCACTCAGCCACAGAGAAGACAGTGCTTAGAGAAGGGAGCTTCTGTGACAAAAGTCAAGCTGGCCCTGGTGTGCAAGCCTATAATCTCCACCACATAGGTCACAGGTTCAAGCCCTGCCTGTGCTCCAGAGCAACTTCAAGGGCAATCTCAGTGCTTTAGTGAGACACTGGCTCCAGATAAATAGCACAAAGAGGCTGATGCTATTGTTCAGTGACAGAGTTCTTCATAACCCATCTAAGACTCTGGGTTCAGCTTCTAGCACTGGAGGGGAAAAGGGACAGTTGGAACATACTAGTTTTAGACATTGTCACACGCCCTCAAGATTAGTGTCTTGAATTTGCCTTCTAGGAAGCATATATCCATATTCTTCCTAGAACGTGGCATGTGTGGTGGCAGAGACCAGGGATGACAAGCATTTTGGTAAAAAGTATTATAAATTTACATTGTTTCCTTTTACTTCGAAGACTCTTCAAGCTCCCTGAATACTGTACTTCCAATCTTGAGGTAGCCTAGCAACAGTGACATCTAGTGGTCATGCGTACTGCATTCCTTCTTTGAAGAGGAGAAAGATCCCTTCAGAAAAAGTTCTATTAAAGTGTTTAAAGGTGACACTACCAATATCTACCTTAAAACGGTTTCCCCGGATCTCCAGTGTACTCCAAATCCGTGTGTTGATGGACTGAGACTCAGATGCTTAAGTCTGAGTATCTCTTTGACTTTTATAAAAATGGCCTAGAAATATAGCCGAAAGAGGATAGTTGGGCTCACACATTTAAAAGTACAGATTTGACAGCCCAGCAGGCTTTGTGAAGAGTAGAATGCTCTCAGCTGCTTCGAGCGGCTTTGGCCCTGTCCAGCCCCGCCCCCACGCTCAGCACACAGAAGGCTACCACCAGGTTGATCTCCCCAAAGTGGAGCTAGAATCCATCTCTTAGCAGCTCTGAGACGCCCCCACCACAGTAAGTTCCCTCATGCTTGTCTGGCTTTCAAGCCACCTTCAACTAATTTCTCTCCTCCAGCCAAGTCCGTTTCCCCAGTGCCCTCTGGACCTCTCACTATTTCTCTACTCCTGGCTCTGTCCCTCCTCTCTTCTTTGATGCCCATTTTCAAAGCTCGTTTTATTTTCATCTAGTCTATGGAGCCATGTCTTACTCTCCCACTCTGCTGATATCCGCCCCTCCCGTTTTATTCTCAATTGGCATAGCACAACAGAACGTTAAGCTGCTTTACTGATGTCTCATGCTTCATGATCTTGTCTGCTGGTCGCTAAAATCTGCAAAGTCAAAGATTGCTTTTGGTATTTTCATAAATGGTACAAACATGTAAAACATAATCTCTTCTCAAGTTTTAGCAGAAAGGCTTAACTCTTTGTTTGACTGGACAACAGTTTTTGGTAACTGCTCCTCTAATTTTAAACTGAAGTGAAAAGCCAAAGGTAAGCCATATATCAGTGTGAGGTATAAAAATTTATTCCTGAAAGATTTTCCAGACAATACAAGACATCCTTCTACAAACACTGGATACTCTATTACACGGTAAGATGACATGGAGCAATATGGAATTCTTCTTCCATACTTGAAAATTTTATTTCACTGTCTTTAGGAAGTTCATCCACTCTGAAAATGTTCTCTCTTCGACTTAAATTCTGTTTCCTATTGTTTGATAGCTGGCTGTTTTTTTTTTTTTTAATACCTGTTGTATACTATCATGTAGGTTGTTTGAGAAATGCCAATTTAAATTGTCCTAAATTCCAAATTATGATTCCTAATTTTCTTTTTAATGAAAGGAACTTCTGTGCAAGAACTTTGGTAAGTAATGAATAGATTGTCGAATATCCACTGATGCTGACCAGGTTAAGGCCATACCAGTTAGGATTCAACTGGAGGGTTGATGTCTTTTCTGAGTACCACATTTTGAAAGAGACAGACAAATTGGAGAGAGTTCAGAGGGGAAGAACGAAAATGATCAAAGGTTTGGAAAATCAGCCCTGTGAGGGAAGGTTACGAAAATCAGGCCTGCTCCGCCTAGAGAGGAGAGGACTAGAAAGGACCGTAATAACTCGCTGAAGCACATAAAAGGATGTTTGCAGGAGGAAAGGACCAATTATCCTCATTAGTCAACAAGGACAGGACCAGGAGTAATGGGACTTAAGCTTCAGCAAAGGAAGATGAAAAAAGATTAAATATTATAAAAACCTTCATTTCAAGGCAAGGCCTAATGCCTTTTCTGAGTTAGGGATAAAGGAATCAGCTGCCGTGATAGCTGCTGAACATGAGAAAACTGGCAGAGAAAACCTTAGGAACACAGTAATTCTCAAGGAAGGAAATAATGGTGGAAATGTGGATGCTTCTTCACCACTACCATACTTCTCACCCCTCCAGTCCAATAAGGTAGTTACTGTCACTGAAGGCCATTCAAAACCATACAGACACATATACACAACTGCAGAGATCAGGGAAATTAGTTTTTTTTGGTGGCAAAATGATGCATGTTTTTTTCATGTGCTAGATATAGATTAAAGTACACATACACATACACGTACACATACACATACACAAACACATACACATACACATACACGTACACATACACATACACGTACACGTACACGTACACGTACACATACACATACACATACACGTACACATACACATACACGTACACATACACATACACAAACACATATACATATATCCAAGACTGGGTTTCTCTGTGTAGCCTTGGCTATCCTGAAAATCACTCTATAGACCAGGCTGCCCTTGAACTCAGAGATCCACCTGCCTCTATCTCGTGAGTGCTGGGATTAAAGACGTGAGCCATCACTGCCCATCTCAAATATTCCTGACAAGACCAAACTGCAACATTGTAAACTGGCAGAGCTGTGGTTGTCTACAGAAGTCCTGAATAAGATCAATGTATTCAACACTACAGAATGGATAGGAGAGGGACCCAGGAACCCCCACCCAAAGCTGAGGAGGTATTGACAATTGATGGCTGCTGACTGAGAATCAGTTTTCTTTAAAGAGTTGGCTCTTGATACATTGACCATACTCCAGTGGATGGCCCCACCTTTGTGAGTGATGGGCAGCACAGACTGGACTCAGTGGTTATGAAACAAGAGCAACAAAGGAGGTGCAATTGAGAGCTGGATCTGGTAGGAGTTAGGAAGAGGAGCGGGAAGTGATTCTGATCGATGTGCATTATATGTGTGTCTGCAATTCTCAAAAGCTAACAAAAATATTCTATTACAAATGATAAATATTTGGGTAGAGGGATGGCTCAGTGCTTAAGACCACTCGTTGCTCTTGCTGAAGAGCACTTGCTGCTCTTGCAAAGGACCTGAGTCAGTTTCCAGCAGCCACATGGTGGCTAACTCCAGTTTTAGAGGATCGGACGTCCTCTTCTGGCCTCTGTGGGAACACACATAGACATACATTCAGGAAAAGACATACCCACACATAAAAGAAAAATACATTTAAAAAGAAAAATTATAAATATTTGAAACAATGAATACATCTGATATCATGACTTGTTGATTTCCAATCACACATATGTATTGAAACATTAGATACTCTTCTATAAATATATACAATTATTATGTGCCAGTGGGGATAAAAACCTATAAAATTAAGTAAAAAGTTGAGTTCTTCAGCAGAAATATTCTTGAGTATAGTTGAGTCTTGAGTGGACAAAACAATAAAGATTTGTTGGACAAATACCTAAATAATAGCTCTCTAGAAATGAGAAGCCTTTATCAGATTTAATTTGATGATGAACTAATTTAATCTACAATGCTAAAAGGAAAAGTTCAATTGATCTTATATTTTTAAAGAGAATATTTCATAAAAACATGCATTAGAAACTTGTGGATAGTTTGTAAAGTGATTCCCACAGAAGTGAATGTAGTTTTTGTTTGTTTGTTTGTTTGTTTGTTTGTTTGTTTTTAGACTTTGTTACTTAGTCCAGATTAATATTCCAGAAAAAAAAACCTCTGGTTGGCCTACCTTGAATTATACACATCTTATTAGTTTAAATCCTGCTAAAGGCATTTCTAACAGGCGAGGCATCACCATAAGAAGGAATGGTTATCGGATGCTTATAGGCAAAAACCAAATGTATGCTCCCAGAGAATTCTTTATTGCTAAGATACAAAATCCCACATAAGTAGATTCTTGAGCTTGACATTTTTATTATGATTTTTGAACACTATACTGTGGCCTTCATGTCTCACTCCATCTACCAGAGATTAAATCTAGAGTCTCACTAATATGATAAAGAAAGGTGAGCCAGCCAAAGGAACACTTTCATCTCAGACAACAGTGATTTGTTTCAGTGTGACTATGAAACATCTCTACAACTTGGTGTGGGAAATGCCTGTTTTCAGCTGGTGGTCACCCGAAGTGTGAACTGGAAGGTTATGTACTTGGGTACATAACCAAGGCCCTTCTTCTCTGTCTGAATGCCCATGCTATCACCATGCTCTACTCAAGTGCATGGACTCAAGTGAGCATGAGCTAGCCCAACTGCCCAGAAGCCGTGTGTGTCATAAAGCCTTTGGCTTTTGTTTCTGTCTCATATTTGATCACAGTAGTGATAAAAATAATATGTACAGAACAAGATTTACCTTAACAACCAGAAGAAGGAGACTAAATCTTTGAAAGCGATAAAACAATTTAAGAGACTGAGCTGGGCATAGGAGCAATGGATTTGTTGGTTTTTTTCCCATGATTTGGAGAACCTAGTGTGAGTGCCGAGCATGCAGAGAAGTGGGAATCAAGGTGGACACACACACAGTTGGCAGCATTCATGTTACAAGATCCTGCCATTTTAGATTAAGCTAGTGAAAAGAAATAAGTAGGTCAAATAGGAATTTTACAAGTCAGATTTATATGAGTTTTTTTCCACTATAAGTTATTTCAGAGGCCAGAATCTGGATGCCTGTAGTAAGGACTATTATTGTTTATTTTTAAAATCATCATACCTTGTTACTACACAAATCCCAATCCCACTCATCTCCCCCTCCCCTCACACCCTCCCTCCACCTTTGCAACCTGCCCCCAAACAGAGTAAAACAATCTCATTGTGGATTCTGTAGTGTGTCAGTGTGTCCTGCAGTACACCCTTCTCTCCACTCTTCTTTGCTTGCAAATGTTCGTGGCGATGAGTCCTTGATGTGGGGCAAGGCCTTTGGCTTCTGCTGCTCTATTAATCCTGGAACCTCGCTGAAACTCCTCTTGGATATCCTGCTGTTGGTTCTGTGTCATGAAGATCCTGTAGATTTGGTTCTGTAGGGCTAGCCCCTGCATGCACTGCAGCAGTTCATTGATGCAGTAGATGTTGGGGTGAGCCAATTCAAAGGCCTGGATCTGGCCTAAGAGGTTTCTGAGCTGGCCAGCTTGTTGGCTGTCCTGTTCTCACACCTTGGGGCCTGGGAACACCCTTCCAGGGCTAACTCTACTAACCACACAACTATTAATCTAAGTAACATTATTATCCCAATCTGAGAGCATAAAAGGAAGACCTGTACATACTTATAATTAATCTGAGATGGAAAGAAAAAAAATCCTTTCTTGTGTTGGTTCTTAACTAGTATATATATATATGTATAGTATACTATATGTATACTAGTATAGTATACTATACATAGTATATATATATATACACTATACATAGTATATAGTATATATATGCTATATAGATATATATTATATACTATGTTTATACACACACACACACACACATATATATGTATATATATATATATATATATACACATATATACACATATATATATATAGGTTTTCAGGGCATCTTCAGGTACCAAGCTTCCTTAAGAATCAGAGAACATGTGTTTATTTTTCACCCTGCCCCCCTACTTTATAGTATTCATGTTGGAATGGGTGATAACTATAATGTGTTTTGATTAAGGAAGTGGACAGCAGTGAAATCAGGACCTTTTCAAAACCTCCCTGGGAATTCCACTCCTTTTACATCTATCTTGTCTTATTTGGCTCATTTTGACAGCTGTGAGGATGGTGACAATTTTCATAAAAAGTGTATGTTAGGGAATAAACCAATCACAATTTCCTCTTACCACATCTACCATGAAAAGGTCCTACAGTGGCAAAGCAACAGATGGTAGAAGTGGTGCCTGCTCCACTCAAAACTCGAGGCTTCTTAGCCCGTGTTTAACTAAGCATGGCTGTGTTCACAGCTTCTGAACTAGATTCTTTGTTCTAGAGCTAAATTCTGGTTTTGTAGAACTGAATTATTTGAACAGAAAAACTTACTCATTTTATTTACACAATTGGTTTTTTCCAACCAAGTCTTTCCAGAGCTATAATAATTTCCAGGAGGACTCAGGCAAACATAGGAAAAATGAGTGTTTCAAGTTGGGCTGTGGATTCAGTTCTGGGTGCTCACAGCTCATATGAGTGCTTCCAGTGGCATGGACAGTTTGCCTGATTTCTTGCCATTGGAATGTACCCCAGAGAAACCCATCTGCTGAAGGTAGGACCCTCATTGGGGAAACTTAGTCGGTTACACTGGAGGAAACAAGATGTTGTCTGGCTCTGCTATTGATTGTGTGTGGTGTGTGTGGTGTGGTGTGTGTGTGTGTGTGTGTGTGTGTGTGTGTGTGTGTGTGTGTGGTTTTGAACAAACTATTTAGTTTCTTTGTGTATGTCTCTCTCTACATACAATGATTTTTTCCCCAAGTATTGGAAGGAGTAGCTGAATATAATACTAAGATCTATTTCAGGACAAACATAAGTAACTCATCACCAACTGATGCTTCATGGTTCTCCTCAATTTTTCTGTGATCAAATGTAGATGAGAAAGTGATAACCAGAAAACCAAAGAGCTGAGATGCAATTTTACATAGCACACCCATTCGTTCACACATCCAGAGAAACCTTTTATTATAGACTTGCCTGCATTGTGAAACCTTGAGATGTCAATATTTAATTTAATCAACTTTCAAGATTGACACCAGTCTGAATTCTATAAGCTTTAAGTATGCCACCATATGGGTGACAGATATCAGGTCCTCTCTAAGAGTATGAAAAGAGATAAATTCCATTATTGTGTTTTACAAAGGTTTTTTTTTTTGTCTTTTGTTTTGTTTATTTGTTTGTTTTTGTTCTATTCCAGACATATTTACTCAGGGGAAAAGATAATAATGGCTGATGTGGCAAAGTAAATTTTGTTGGAATATACATTAGGGATATTTCTCGATGTTCATAAATGACTGCTGATGACACATATATTTTTTAGTACTAGTGTTCAATACATGCCCCATTAGCAGTGTTAGCAGGAGGCCCCCTGTTTTTGTATGTACGAAGCTAGGTAACTGATAATCTATCCCTGAAAGCACACTGTGGCATGTGCAAATGGCTGTTGGAACATTTACGTCTAGTTAAAGCCACAGAGACTCACAGGAGAATGTGCTGTGCTTCTGGTTTCCCGTGTCACTCAGGAGCTGTACTGCCAGTGAGGCTCGGTATCCTGGGCATCACTGGTACAAGGTCCCTTTATCATCACCCAGGCCTGATTCAAGAGTATATGTGTTATTTGATTTGGGCAGTTGTAGAACAACAGCTGTTTCTGCTCTCATTGTTATGCTGATAACATACAGCCCATGGTTTATGCTGTCCATGGTTGCTTTCAATGCTTATGTTTGTTTTTTAAATAAAAGATTACTTTTATGTCATGTATGTGTGCCCTTTGCCTGAATTTAGACTGTTGTAACACCCGTGTGCCTGGGACTTTAATAGGCCAGAAGGCAATGTCAGTCAGACACCCTCAACCTGAAGTTGAAGACATTTGTGAGCTACCATACAGGTGATAGATACCAGGTCCTCTCTAAGGGTAGCAAGTGAGTAAACTGTCTATCCCACACTTACTTATTCTTATAAAGATACATAAGAAATGCAATGTTCTAAATGATAAATATATGGATTCTTTTCATTGGTTTGTTTTGATGCACTTAGAGATTAGACTCAAGTTTTATAGAACATCGGCATATGCTATACCACTGAGACATACTCTAAGGCCCAAGAATATTTGTGTGTGTGTGTGTGTGTGTGTGTGTGTGTGTGTGTGTGTGTGTGCAGGTCAGAGGACAATTTGCAGATGGCAGTAGTCAGCAGGCTTGGAGGCAAGTGCCTTTATCCATAAGCCATCTTTCTGGTCACCAGGAAACTTCTTCAGGATAAAATTCTAATTTTTCTTTGTGGAACTGACTATGCTTCATTTTAGAACTCACTGAAAGATGAGAATATAGGAATCACTACCTAAAATCATGCAGAAAATGCTGCTAAGGGTGCACAAGCACTATGTGCCTTCTTCCATGGTCTTCCTCTCTCCCTGACCTTGCATAGTACTTCATTAGCTGTTGAATGCCACTCTAAGATGCAGAAAAATAAGCATTAAGTGCTTGCCATAATCTTCCTGTTCATTTGTATACTGTGCTGTGTTAGCTGTAAATGCCAACATTAGTGTACATCGTAATAAGTTTCCTGCCTCTAGTGAGCCAGAAGAAAGAGACACAGGTCTCCCTCTGTAATATGCTACCAGGAATGGAAGAGGGGCATTTGAGCATGGGTGCTGAGTCTCACACTACACAGAGGCTTACGTACTTGGGCTTTTTGGTTGCCTAGTTGTGTTCCTTCTACCAACTAGAACTTATACAATTCAGCTAGAAAGTGGCATTTAGAGAAACGGGTCTGGGGGTTGCCTCAACCCACAGGAAGGGAGTGAGTCCATAGAATCTTTAAACCTCATAGCTGGGATGTGATCAGGATCTGGGTGAGGGAAGGGAAGAGACTTGCCCTAACCTAACTCAAGCCAGCAGCATGTGCCCAGCCAAAATGCCAAGGTGTCGCCAGCTTCAGGCTTGGGGCTGTCCCCATGTCCCGTCCAGAAAGGCCTCACTGTACCCCCCTCCATGTTGCACCTAGGTTCATTCTGGCACAAGGGAAATGGTATCAGTGGGACAAGAGATGAAGAGATGGCTTGAGTGTGGGAGACACATAGTACGGAGCTAGCTACTAAGAACCATCCTATTGATATGGAGGGAAACAGAATGACATGGGAGCTAAGGCTCTGAAATTCCTTCACTGTCCCACTCATGACACCACAAATTAAGATGATATTGTAAGAAACCCCAAAGCATTGATATCCACATATGGGATTTCTGTGAACTGCACTGGTTTTACGGTCTGCAGGGGTGAGGTGGCAACTGACTTAGCTTGGCTTGCTGTTCTCTCTTAGAAAATGTATATTTCTTCTCTTGGTCACACTGGGCCAAGGAAAAGCCTTAGACAGTAAAGGACCTGATTTCCCTCCTTAGAGTTTAAGATTACAGAAATCTGAGTGTGGTGGCATTTGCTTATAATCCCAGCACAGGAGAAACAGAGAGGCTGATCTCTTGGGCTGTGAACCTGCCAATTTAGTACATTCAATGAGTTCCAGGCACATTAGAAACTGTGTCTTCAGAAACAAGGTTCATGTGACTCAACTAGTAAAGGAACTTGCTGACAAACTTGATGACCTGAGTCCAATCCCCACGACCCACATGGTGAAAGGAAAGAACCAACTCCCACGAGTGATCCTTTGATTTCCATATGCCCATTGTGGCATGAAGGCACACTTGCACATGTGTGTATGGGCAGACACACACACACATTCACACAATCTCACATACTTTTACCCACTTACATATACTTACACACTCAACTCACATTCTCATACACGCATGTGTATATATGTGTGTATGTATATATGATGTGCACATATGTATATGAATTATGCATATATGTGTATGTGTATATGTGATATATATGTATGTATATTTACACACATATCTGCCTATCTATCTATCTATCTATCTATCTATCTATCTATCTATCTATCTATCTACCTACCTATCTATCTATCTTCACTTATGAAATTAAAAAGAACTTTTTAAAGGTATATGGCTTAGGAGGAATGATACCAGAGGTTCACCTCTGGACTTCACAGATATGTACACACACATGAACACTAATATTCACAAATATGTGCACCAACACATACACACTTAGACTACATTATTTAACAAATTTCATACTTATTAAAAAGCATTATCAAAATAAAACCAACCACTCTCCAAGTAGTTCTTTATCATCTATATGATACTAATATTACTTATATATAGGCTCTGTCTCCCAAGATAATTTGTTAAACCATAAAGAAGTTCCATTACTATATTTCAGTTAACATCACCACCAACAAAAACAATGTTAGGAAAGGAAGGAGAAAAATCAGTCATCCAGGGCAGAGACCCTGACATTTCTTTTTCATGCCCTTCCCCTCTTGGTGCCTAAGTAGTGACTTAGATCTTCTATTTAAGATGACAAGAATGTAGCACAGGGCTTGGATGTCAAGCTCATGTTGAAGCTTAATTGCCTTTATGATAGAATTGGGGAATGATAGGATGGGGCCACGATCTGGTCACCAGGGCTCTCTACTCACAAGTAGATTAAAATGGCATGACTGAGGGACAGATTCACTCCAGGCAGGGAGTGTCTTATTGTAAAAGCTTGCTTTCTCTGTCTTCCAGCACTTGCTTGTCCTGCCATGTTAGGATACAGCATAAAGATCCTCCTGGAGAGATGCTAGGAATGCACTCTTGGGCTTCCCAGCTTCTAATAATGTGGAAAGCCTCCTCCTCTTCTTCCTCCTCGTTCCTCTCCCTCCCCTCTCTCTCCCCTCCTCCTCCTCTTCCTCTTTCCTCTCCCCCCTCCTCCCCTGCTTTTGTGATTTTCACCACCTGTGGTATTCTGTTTTAGCCATGGAAAAAGGACCAAAATACATGGTATGTTAAATTTGTTCAAACAAGAGACCCAATTTCCTTAGAGTAACAGACACCTGGGTAAGCATTTAATAATTTTTTTTTTTTTTACTCTACTGAGAAAGAAGAATGAATGTAGAAGTGCTGTGCATGCTGTAATCCCAGGATTTGGAGACCTAAGGTGATGGGATTAGGACTTCCACTCCATACTAGGCTATGCAACCAGACTCTGTCTCAAAAACAATGAAAACCCGAACATACACAAGGAGAAGGGACATTGAACCACATGACCATAAAGTTGAAAGAAACACAGAGAATCATTCATGGTTTCATGCAACTTTTAAAATCAAACATATTAGTCACAGCCTAAGACTAAAAGCAATGGTGCCATGGATTTCTGATCTAAAGTTATTTTCTGATGATATTAGGTCTAGGTGTACCATATACATGGGGAGGTGGATTATGTCACACCTTAGACAGAAGAACAAACTGAAGATTTGCTTCAACCTGAGAAGGGCAATATGAAGAAGCTCAGGCTTATCCCTATGGTGTGACTAACACCACAGTTGGTGCTTTCCTGTGAAGTCATTTCTGCCTCCATGTGGTTTGTTCTCTGTGGTATAAAGCTAGAATAATAAACTCTATTCTTATTCTCTGCCTAGATGCCTGTCTGCCTTCGCTATCCATAATAGTAAGGTCAGCGTTTATCTGCTATTTCTCAGAAGACAGATCAGTTCATTTTCCTAGTAGTTCAGTGTAATTTGCTTTAAAACATTTTTACGGAGAATTCTCAACATTAGACGTTACTGCAAATATAAAAACAATGAAATAAACCAAGTAAAGCAAACCTCTTTTTAAAAAAGAGCCAAAGAACAAAGTAAGAAAACAGGAGGTCTATTTACCACTTTGTTTAATCCAGCTCACTGCTACCTCTTATTATAACTAATTAAAACCTGAGGTATAATAGAAACAAACCTAAACACACTGATGGAGGAGCAGGAGACATAGAATCTAGTTCTTGCTTAGCTTTTAATTAGTTGTATGAACTTGGGCAGGCCATTTAATCACACTGGGTCCTCACTTTTTTTCATCTCTAAAATAAGAGGTTTGGATGGGAAGTAATTTCGAAGCCCCTTCAAAGTCTCAAATCCTAATTTGTGATTATAATAAATTTTTTGGGAACTAAGCAATCATCTAATTTATTCCATATTATGGCAAAATTAACTTATAATTAACCAGTGTTCCTCGCACTTTAATTCAGAACTCTGAACAAAATTGAAAGTACAACCTGGAACAAAGCTTTCAGTGTTGGGGCTGTCGACAGGAAAGTCAAGAGTCAAAGTTCAAATGTCTATTATATTTTCTCCATGTTTGTAGTGTGCTAATCCACAATTGCTGGAGTTATGTGTGTGGGGGGCATCCTTATGCCTTTTCAAAGTCTATAGCACAGTCTTACTTAAGGATGGAAAATCAGTACAGGAAAGTATTTTGATCCAGGGCTCACAACTCACACACTTTTCACCAAACAAAAATTTCCTATTTCAGCCTGTGGTTAGTCCTGATTTGGGGAGTGGGTGAGCCCTTGACAGGCTGGTACATATGCACACACAGCCGATTCAAAGATTATGCCCAGAACCTAGACGAAACAGCACAGAAGGAGCCTGGATCTTTCAGACCCAGGCTGGAGAGAGGACAGAATAGAAAAGCTCATGTAAGTAAGTAGCCTCAGAGTTTTTAAAAATACATATATTTCTGCATATCTTTGCTCTCCCTTCATTCTTTTGAGGTTTAAGGGTGGTCATTGGCAGAATTACACAAAAATAACGTTCAGGGCTCAGCAGTCCTTGGATCCACATTTGGAGGTCTCCGTGGGTGGCACAAGAACCCATGCCAATAAGAAGCCAGGGCAAATCTGTTAACAGACATTAAATGGCTCAGGCTAGATCCCTGAATGCCCCCACTAAGGAGCCTGAAAAACTTACAAACGATAATAGTAGAAAAAAAATATTGCTTTAAATTTTACTAATAGTTTAAATGATCAATCTCTCAAAATAGCATTTCTGTCTGGTCCTCAAATTAGCATTTCAAATACTTTTACTATGGAGAATCAAGGTCACCTTTAGAGTTAAGTTTTGATATAAATTAGATGTAAAAAGTTTTATCTTTTTATTTAGTATGTGGGGGTGAGGTGCACACGTGGAGGTTATGTGGCAGCCATAGAACAGCTTTAACTTTTGGGGAACTGTCTTTCTCTTTTCACCTTGTTTTCGGGGAAGTATCTCTCTTGGGAGTTCTGCGACTACCTCACTGTGTGTACAAGCATCTGGCTAATTCTCCTGTCTTTACCTCTCACCTAGTTTTAGCATGCTGGTCCTGGGATTATGGATGTGCTCTCATTTGACATTTTATCTTTATCTCAGGGATCAAAGTCAGGTCAAAAGAGTCGTGTGTTTACCCTCTTAGGTACCCTGCTACCTCCACAGTAGATTTCTAAAGATTGAAGGGAGCTTATGCAAACGCAAAAACAAAAATGTCTTTGTGTACTCGTTCTAGCAAGAGTTGGGGGAAGAATATCACCTGAAAAATAGCTTAGGAGACACAACTCACTTGTTTAAGTTAACATCCTTCTATGTTATTAGTTATCTTGCTGCAACAAAAAGCTGGTGCCCTGAATTCAATAAAGCTATCAATAAAGCTTAATTATATTTCTAGAATGCTACCTAGTTCAGAGTCAATCACCTGTGTCCATCTTTTTGTTTTGAAAATATTGAGCTGTGTTAACCTTTTTAACCAATAATGATCCTACTCAAGGCTTTCACTCAAATCTTACAGGCTGACAGTTCAAACTGCATATGTGTAAAAGTCTAGACATCATTTTGGAAGGCATTCATCATTTAGAAGTCTTCAGGGGAAAGGCTAGTTCTGATTCTATTTTTGGCTAGTGACAGGACAGGAAGAGAATCCGTTTCGCTCTTTTCTACATCCTCGTGCACTTTGGGAGTGACCCAAGGCTCAGACCGGCCCCTGCGGTTGTTTCCCACCTGGTTGTGGGGCCACCCACGCTGAGCAGCCACAAAGCCTGGTTTCTATAGCAAATGTGAAGTTTCCCCTCAGGAGTCACTGTACCACACTAGCAGTGGACTTGAATGCGAACCTCAGTCGTGGCTTTCCTGGGACACAGCTTCGTATTCTTCTCTGCCGTCTTGCCAGGATGATTATTCTCAGGGAAAATATATTTCCAAAGGGATTGTAAGAGATTTATTGACTGCCAAAGGAAAGGTTTTGAAAAGGGCTGTGGTGCTGGCAGACCTGATCCTGACCACCCCTGAGGTCTCACAGAGATCTACCACCACAGACAGGCCTTTTGGGGAGATTTTTCTATGGTTTCCCTTACTGAGAAGCAAGGGGCCTGGCCCATGAAGAAAAGGCAGAGACTTAGAATGACAACCTACTTCCCTTCGTTGTAGGGAGTCCAGTGATCTTCACAGGCAAGTTAACGAGCAGAGATAACTGAGAGTTATCGGAGTCTTTATCAAGTTTGGTGGGGTGGACTAGAGGTAAGCCATAGGACTAGCCCCCACCTCATGTAGCATCAGCATCTTACAAGGCTTTCCTGAAGACAGGCAGACACAAGGACAGACGTTGAGCCACAGGCTGCATTTGCTCTCCACCTTTTTTTAGGAAGCTTATTCCCATTGAGTCCTGCTAACTTGACAGAGCCTTTCTAAAAGTCATGTGGGAAACAAAGATGTACTCCTTTTAGTGTGTAGATGTGAGATTTGAAAAAGAGGTGAATTAGTTCTTTTCATTACTTCAAACATGTTCATTATTTTTATTTTATGTATTTGAGTGTTTTGCATGTATGTGCATATGTATGTATATATGCTCACTGTGTGCACATATGGTACCCTTGGAGGCCAGAAGAGGGCCTCAGATCCCTTGGAACTGGAGTGAAGGACTAGTTAAAAACTCCATCTGGGTGCTGATAACCAAGTCTGGATCCTCTACAAGAATAGGAATTGCTCTTAACCAACGAGCTATCTCCAGTCCCTCAAAGTGAATTCTTAAAGTCATTTTTTTTAACATCATGATAGATGAAAGGACAAAGACTAGGATTGTTGATTCCAAACTCTGTGGTGTGTATGTCCAATTTGTCAGGCAAAAGGCTCATGATCACAGTAGAAATTGGTCAATGGGCTCTGTATTTTGGTATCAGCCCTGACTATCTGTGCTTTGTAGAGGAAACTGCCCCAAATGTGGCTTAAAACAATAATAGATATGTTCTAAACTTTTATTTTATTTATTTGTGGATAGCAATTATAGGATTCAGCTGCACAACTCTGGCTCTGCCTGCTCTGTTCTTCAATTACAAGCCATTCCTTAACAGTGTAGGACCACCCTTAGCAGAACCAGAATTTAACTGTTAGATGAACGATGTTTGTCACAGTGATTTGTTCTAGAACCTGGGGCATCCACAGATGTTCTGTTTTGAAGGTTAATATTTATTTACCTAGATAAGCACCTTTGTTAGCCTTTGACTTCTGAGTATTTCATCACTTTTTGTTTATTCTATTTGACATGCCCAGCCTCTCAGAGCGCTCTTTGGAACTTCCTAGACACCAGGCTCTTCAACAGGAAGGGAACCAATGGCTCACCCCCAGCTCCTCAGGCCTACCAATGCCCCAGAAAACTATGGAGCCTTCCCTGCTGTAAGCAGTCTCAGAGAGAAAGTTCTGAAAAACAATAGGTTCCATATATATATATACATATATATGTATATATATATATGTATGTGTGTGTAATATGTGTATATATGTATATATACGTATATATGTGTGTATATACACACACATATAGATGAATATATAAAAACATATACATATATATGAATATATATACATATATAGATGAATATATATATATATTTTCTTTGCTAAAGTAGTTAATAACCCCTGTGTGATGATTCTTTTTCAATTAAAGTCAAACAATCAATAATGATCACTGTGCCAGAGTGATTCTTTATTATGAGAGCAAGAAGAACAAAGGGAGATCTACTACAGGAACAAGAATCTTTTGGAGCCTGTGTTTCTAGTTCCCCTCTCTCAGCCAAAGGGAAAACGTCCAGTGAGATACTTGTTAGATAAACCATGTAGTATAAGGACTTTGGTGTAGTTTCATGGTAGGGCATTTGGCTAGACCCCAGAGGGCACAGGGTTCAGTCCTCAGATCAAGACAAGCAAGCCAGAAGGCAAACAGAAACCACGAAAAGTGTGTCAGTGAATTCTCCATGACAAAGATGACAGAAATAAATTGCACTGAATGAACGAATTGAATAACCAGTACAAAGCAATGTTGAGGTTTGAAACAATGAGAAAAGCATATGCTTTTGATTATAGTATTGTCTTCATGTTCAGGTTTTTATTGTTTTATATGTTAAAATTGTTTTTAGATTTAATTGCATGTGTGTAGGTGTTTTGCCTGCATCTATGTCTGTGTACTACATGTATGCCTGAGACTATCAGAGGCCAGAAGAGGGGGTCAGATCCTCTGGAACTGGCATTTGTTATAGTTGATTGTGAGCCTTGATGTTGTGTTGGGAATTGGATCCAAGTCCTTTGAAAGAGCAGTCAATGCTCTTAATCTCTAAGCTATCATTCCTGTCCCTTTATTTGCTTATTTAATTTAGTGTGTGTGTGTGTGTGTGTGTGTGTGTGTGTGTGTGTGTGTGTGTGTGTGTGTCTACATGTTAGAGGATACCCTTTGGGGTCAGTTCTCGCCTTCTATCATGTTGAGGCAGGGTCTCTTTTGTTGTCTTTGATACTGGGCTGTTTATTCCAGGCTTGCTGGCCTAGGAGCTTCCAGACAATTCTGTTTCAGCCTCCTGTGTTGCAATAGGAGCTCTGAGATCATAGATGTGTGTCAGCACACCCTGCTTTTTTTTCTTTTTTACCCAAGAGCTGGGAATTAGCATTAGGCTTGTTGAATCTTCTCTCTGACCTTATTTATATTTTAAAATACTCAGAGATTTAAAAGAAGGAAGCAGAAAAGTCATAAAGAAAAGAATTTAAAAACTCAACTGTAATTTTATTCTTAAACAATCACTTAGTATTTAGGGATATTTCTATCCTCCTTTTTCTATGTATATGTTAGTTCACATGTGATTTTTAGGCATCTAACTCAAGTACATAACCTGAAGAACAGAATCATAAATTGTAGGATGCTATAGGAGTCCGCTTAGTTTTCTTCCTTTTTATAGTCTTAAAACAAAACTATATATATATATATATATATATATATATATA
>NW_022196903.1:3452773-3459311 GCF_008632895.1 Mastomys coucha
ATATACATACCCACATCAGCTTAAATGTATATATGAGGAGCTGGCTATACTAGCAAACATACTTTTTATTGTACACATGCTCCTGTTTGTTCTCAGTTTTATATTACATAATTAATTAATTAATATGAAACTAAACCAAACCAAACAAAAGTGAGATTAAACAAAGTTTTAAAATTATTCAGCTTTCTCACTTACAGAGCCATTAGCAGCATATGTATTTTGCCAACTCTGGATTTCTTCTTTAAGGCTTTTATAAAGAGAAAGAGAACCTCAAGGGCTCCTGTGCTGCCTCCTTTGGGTTATTCGGCTATCCAAGCACTGAGCCATTGAAGCTGGCCTCTGAAGGAGCCTCCAGTCCAGAGATTTATGGTGAAGATAGCTCCTGGGCCAGCTAAATACTTGAATACATTGGCATTGCAGAGTTGGACACTATCTCTGGTTTTCATAAGCCTTGGAAAGCTTTCCGCACTTGGCATAGATACCCCTCCCCCGTTACCATTAATAATGAGTTCTCCTTAAGCATGACATGAGGGGATTTCTATGAAGGCATCTAGTGTGCAGATGGACATCTCCTCCTCCTGTTTATTCTGCATTCCCATCTAGCTGCATGGGAGGTGTAGTTAGGAAAGGAGTGGGAGACTGGTGTGTGTTCTCTCAGCCCTTCACCACAAACCCAGCTGCCAAAGCTGAAGCAGCCACACAGCGAGCTAAGGAAACTTTAAAAACTTAATTAAGGGAGAAAAAGCAAACAAAATAATACTCTGGTGGATTTACTTAGTGCTTCAGCCTTGCTGGGAAACCACAGGGTCTGCATTTATATGTTTCTTATATAAGACATATCTAATTAAAACAGGAGACGGGACAGCAAGCTTTCTTCTAAGTCCATTTAGATACATGTTTATGTTTTGTTTAAATTCCTCGTGGGGTAATATAATGATGATCCAAGTGCATTAAAAGCAATTCAACTAGGCAATTGTGGACCTTCAGAAATACTTTCAGCTTTAAGTACTTAGTAATCATCTTATGTTACCCGGTATAAAGGCTATCTCTCCAGGCCGGGTAAGCACCAGGCTGAAGACCAACCTCCCCAAACAGGATTGATTATGCCCTGTACTCTAGTAGACTATTTTCTTTCCTACCAATGTTTCAAAGAATATTCTGGTGTTTTACTCTTGCTCTTTTCCTTGATGATTTTAAATTGCACTTAAATTTGAAGGAACTTTGTTTAAGAAGAACATAAAATACCCATAGCTACTCATACAATATTATGAAGAGCGTTGCATTTGAAAATCACAAAGTGCCACTTTCTGTTAGCACACGATGTGAGAGATGCTCTGGGTCTATGCTCCTTGCAGAATATTGTCCATAGCAACAGCCCAGAGAAGGCAGCCACAGGACCCTTCTTGGCATAACCAAATCTGCATTTGCATTTATCAGGGAATTCACATGATTCATGAGCTCATTAAAGGTGAGAGGCATCAGCTTACAATAAACTCCTTCTAGAGAGACCATTCCTCCCTCAGGGCTACCTTGTTATGTTTTTCATAGTTTCTCTGATGAGAGAGCACTGTGGGAGTCATGATCAGGAGAGATGGTTTTTACTTAGTTATCTTGAGCAGCTCTTTGTAATCTGGTGGACTTACTAGGAGCTTGCTAAGGGAATAAAAGGAATCATGATATAAATTTTAACCCTCTTTTTAAATTATGTCAGCATTTATCTTATACTATAGATAGGCAACCAAAAATATGTGTATACACATGTTCAAATGTCTCTGTACACATGTACATGCAAGTGTGTGTATGTGTATCTTTGTGTCTGTGTGCCTGTGTGTTTAGTCTACAGGTCTACCATATACATATGTATATACAGTTTTTCAGACAGGGTTTCTCTGTGTATCCCTGACAGTACTCTATGCTAGGCTATCCTTGAACTCAGAATCACTTGTCTCTGCCTCTTGAGGACTAAAGGCATGCATGCATCATGGAGCCTACCTTCATATATACATTCATGTATATATATTATGTTATTATATATTTATTGTTTTATATACTTATATTTTTCAAGGCAGGGTTTCTCTGTGTAGCCCTGGCTGTTCTGAAACTCACTCTGTAGACCAAGCTGGCCTCTGGAGATCCTGCCTCCAGAGTACTGGGACTAAAGTCATGTGCCACCCACCTGAATTCTGCCATATTTTTTGAGAAAGGGTTTCTTATTGAATTTGGAGCTCACTGATTGATAAAGCAGCTTTCCAGAACACTTACAGGCATCTGCCTGTCTATCCACTTTCTTTCCTGAGATTTGAGACAGACACTGCCATGCCTGCCTTTTAGATAGTTTGAACCCAGGCTTGCACTGGTACTGAAAGTGGTATATTGAATGGACTATCTTCCTAGCCCATGGATATTTTTTTAAAAATCTAAGCTAATTTTAAATGTATACATTTAAATTGAGTAGCTATGAACAAAGCTTTCTTTAACATTATATGCATATAAATGGCACAATAGAGTAACTTTGGAATGTTCATTCCACCAGAGCTATTTAAAAGGCAGTGATTCGATCATATATCCATAAATGAAGAATGTTCATGGAGAGGCTACATAGGCTTCAGTAGACAGTTCCACGCCTCTGCCCATATAGGTAGCACTAAGTAAATCTTGTGCACTTAAAAACAAAGCATGTGAACTTGAGAGGGGACATTTGGGTGAGTTTAATAAACACTTGTGTATGTACGTGTATAAAGTTCTCAGGCAGTAAAAATATTTTTTTTTAAAAAAGGGAATATTGTAATATGGGAATCTAGTAATGAAACAACAACAACAAAACAGGAAGAAAACTACAGATACCTTCGTCCTGACTCTTGATTCATCAGCTGCCATTAACTGCCAATGGCTCTTCCATTAAGGAAGTATTTATCTTATACTACATATAGGCAACCACCTATATATATACAGAATGTGCCTCGTAGTGTTTGCAAATATATGTGCATGCACATGTTCAAATGTCTCTGTACACATGTACAGAGGGTCCATGAACCATTCCCCTTCAATGCTGGAATTTATTTTTATTTTTATTTTTTGATCTTGCTCAGTTTTGAGCACATAGTCACAGCTGCTGTGACTTCCTGTATGCAACAGCCCTGTAAACTAGTAACTAGTAACTAGTTGTAACTAGTAACTAGTGTTTCTTTAAAGACATCTTCCCCCACTGCTCTTCTACAATCATCTTTAAGTCTTAGGGAGGAGCATGTGACACAGATGTCCCATTTATAGCTGAGCACGCCACAGGGACCTGTCTTATGGACATTGGCTAGTAGCAGCTCTCTGTATTAATTTGCAGAGCTAAGGAAAATGGCTCAGTGGGTAAAAGCACTTGGTGATGAGCCTCATGACCTGAGTTCAATATAAGACACAGTGACAGGACAGGCTTCTTCAGAGTTGTCCTCTGACTTCCACACATGTCATGGTGTCCATGTGTGTGCATGTGTGGGTGCACATATGTGCACACTTGTACACTTCCACATCACATAAATAAGTAGATAGGTAGATAGAGAGATAGGTAGGTAGATAGATAGATAGATAGATAGATAGATAGATAGATAGATAGATAGATAGATAGGGGCTGGAGAGATGACTGAGTGGTTGGGAACATTGGCTGCCCTTTCAGAGGTCCCAGGTACAGTTCCCAGCACTGTTAATCTTAGCTGTCTGTCTCCATATTCCCTCTCATATGCTGCTCTTTTCTTTCCCTTTCCACTTGACCCTCCTGTTCCAGCTCTCCCATCCATCCATAGCTATTTCCCTTTCCTATCAAAATCTATCTGTTCCTCTTGCTGCTTACTATATACTTACCCTCTGTATGTCTATGGATTATGGCCTCCCTTATCATTGCCTTCACAGGTAATTCCACATATAAGTGAATACATATCATATTTGTCTTTCTGGGTATAGGATACTTCACTCAGGATGATTTTTCTAGTACCATACATTTACTTAAAATTTTCATGACTTTAGTTTTTGTTTTGTTTTGAGATAGGGTTTTTCTATGTAGCCCTGGCAGTCCTGGAACTTGCTCTATAGACCATGCTTGCCTGGAAATCAGAGATCCATCTGCCTTTGTCTCCCTAGAGCTAGGATCAAAGCTGTGTACCACCATGACAAGCTGATTTCATTTTCCTTTTATTATTTATTTATTTATTTATTTATTTATTTATTTATTTATTTTTGTTTTTTGAGACAGGGTTTCTCTGTATAGGCCTGGCTGTCCTGGAACTCACTCTGTAGACCAGGCTGGCCTTGAACTCAGAAATCAACCTGCCTCTGCCTCCCAAGTGCTGGGATTAAAGGCGTGTGCCAGCACCACCCAGTGATTTCATTTTCTTAATAACTAAGTAATACTTAATTGTGTAAACATAACATTTTTTTTTTCATTTTCTGTTGAGGGACAACTAATTGTTTCCAACTTTTGGCTACTATGAATAGAGCAGCAGTGAACATGGCTGAGCAAGGGTCTCTGTGTTAGGATGAAGCATCTTTTGGGTATATGCCCAAGAGTGGTATAGCTGGATTTTGAGATAATCTAGTCCCAGCTTCCCGAGGATCCATCACACTAATTTCCATAATCCATATAGTGAGGATCCATCACTATAATGGCTATACAAGTTTATACTTCCACCAGCAAGGAATAAGTGTTTCACTTACTCCACATGGACGCCAGCATAAACTGTCTCTTGTGTTACTGATCTTGGCCATCCTGACAGGTGTAAGATGAAATCTCAAAGTAGTTTTGATTTGCATTTTCTGATGGGTAACATTTCTTCAGGTGTTTCTCACCCATTTGAGGTTTCTCTATTGAGAGTTTTGTTTAGATGTGTATTCCAGTTTTAATGGGGTTGTTTTCTTAATGTCTTAGTTATGGTTTCTATTGCTGTGATGAAACACCATGACAAACAAGTATGTTGGGCAGGAAAGAGTTTATTTGGCTTATACTTCCATATCACTGTTCATCATTGAAGGAGATTGAGACAGAAACTCAAACAGAACAGGGAACTGGAGGCAGGAGCTGATGCAGAGGTCATGGAGCAGTGCTGCTTACTGTCTTGCTCTTTATGACTTGCTCACTCTGCTTTTTTATAGAACCCAGAACCACTAGCCGAGGCATAATACCAACAACCATGAGCTAGGCCATCACCTATCAGTCACTAATTAATAAAATGCATTATACAGCATTTTTCACAGTTGAGGTTACCTCCTTTCAGATTGCCCTAACTTGTGTCAAGCTTGACATAAAACCAGCTAGGATACTTAGTGCATGTGTGTGTGTGTGTGTGTGTGTGTGTGTGTGTGTGTGTGTGTGTATTAGTTCTTTATATATTTTGTTTATTAGTCCACTGTTGGTGTGAATTTGATAAAAAGAAACAAAGAAAAGCATTTTTTCCTATCCTGTAGGTTGCCATTTTGTCCAAATGACAATGTTCTTTGCCTTGCAGAAACTTCGGTTTCATAAAGTCCCATTTATTGTTTTTAGAGCCTATGCTAATGATGTTCTGTTTGAAAGCGAAAATTACGAGGAACTTTAACTCCTGTGGAGACCGCCATCTTCTCCTGCTACCAGACACACCACCACACCCATTTTTATTTCTATAGCTTTATAGTGCAGTTTGAGATCAGGGTAGTATTACCTCCTGCAGTTCTTTCATTATTCAGGATTGTTTTTTGGGGGATTGTGTGTGTGTGTGTATGTGTGTGTGTGTGTGTATTTCCATATGAAGCTGAAAATTGTTCTTGGAAGAGCTATGAAAAATAGTTTGCGTTGGGATTTTGATGGGGATTGCATAGAATCTGTAGATTGCTTCTGGTAGAATGGCTGTTTTCACTATGTTATTCCTGCTGATCCATGAGCAAGGGAGATCTTTCCATCTTCTGAAATCTTCTTCAGTTTCTTTCTTCAATGCATCAAAGTTTTATCATACAATTCTTTAACTTCCTTGTTTAGAGTTACCTCAAAATATTTTATATTATTGGATGTTATTGTGAAAGGTGCTGTTTCCAGATTTCTCTATTAGTTTGTCATTTGTATACAGAAGAGTTACTGAATTTTGTAAGTTAATCTTGTATCCTCCTACTTTGCTGCAAGCATTTATCAGCTGTAGGAGTTTCCTGGTGGATTTTTAGGGTTCCTTATGTACATTATCATATTATCTGCAAATAAAGATACTTTGACTTCTCCCTTCTTCAAGTGTATCCCTTTTATCCCCTTCAACTGTCTGATTGCTCTAGCTAAGATGTCAAGTCTCCATTGAGAAGTCAGCTGTACTTCTAGTAGAACTGCCTTTATATGCTACTTTATCCCTTACAGTTTTTAATATTCTTTTTTTAAAATAGTATAGAATAGTGTTTATTCGTGGCATGGGGAGGGGAGTTAAGAGGGTAGTAGAGACAGAGAAAGGCAGAGAGAGAGAGAGAGTGAGAGCGAGAGAGAAGAGAAGAGAAGAGAAGAAAGAGAAGAGAAGAAAGAGAAGAGAAGAGAAGAAAGAGAAGA
>NW_022196903.1:3459554-3493447 GCF_008632895.1 Mastomys coucha
GGGAGGGGAGGGAAGGGAAGGGGAGGAGAGGGAAGGGAAGAGAAGAGAAGAGAAGAAAAGAGAAGTAGAGGAGTAGAGGTTGGCCATGAACATGTGGAAAGAGAGTGGGGAAAGGTATGGGGAGAGGGGGCAACAGGAAGGGAAGAGCAAGAGCAGCTTTAAATATTCTTTGTTTATGTTTAATATTTTGATTTTTATGTGCTAATTTCTTGTTTTGGTTTAGTCTATTTGGTATTCTCTATGCTTCTTGTACTTTATAGACTGCTTCTTAAGTTTAGGAAAATTTTCTTCCATGACTTTGCTGAAAATAATCTCTGGGTCTTTTAACTGGGATTCTTCTCCTTCTTCTATTCCTATTATTCATAGATTTGTTGTTTCCATAGTGTCCCAGGATTCCTGCATCTATTGTACCAGGAGTGTTCTAGATTTAGCATGTTCTTTGACAGAGGTATCCACTCTGTCTATCCTGTCTTTAATGCCTCATATTCTCTCATACATCTCTTGTACTTTGTTGGTGAGGCTTGCCTCTGAGGTTTCTATTCAAGTTCTCAAATTTTTTATTTCCATATTTCCACTAGTTTGGGCTATTTTGTAAAAAAATGTATTTTCACTCTGAGGTCTTTAATGATTTTATTCTTTTCTTTCTACCATTTGTTTGTGTTTTCATAGAATTTAAGGGGTTTATTAATTTCTCTTTAATGACCTATATCATAGTCACAAAATATTTATTTAAGGTCCTTTTCTTGTGCTTTTTTTGTGCTATGTTACAATACTCAGGATCCTGTGGTAGAATTTCTGGGCTCTAGTGCAGACGTTATGCCCTGGCTGTTACTGATTTTGTTTTTAGTGCTGGCATCCAGGCATCTGGGTTTGGGAAGACTGTAATTCTGGGTGTTGTCTTTTTGGGGGTGGGTGGGTATTTTTTTCCTTGGTTTCTGTTGCTCTCTGGAGTTGGATGTTGTTTTGTCCCTTGGTTGTTGCCCTCTCTGGATATTAGAAAAATGTGTTGTCTGTATGTTGCCAGGTAGCAGATTCTTTTAGGCACTTTATAGGTGTGGCTACTGGAGCTCCCAGGTATAATGCATTTCTAGGTATTGGAAGCTGACTTAGGAATGGGAATAGACTAGGAAGACTGGGGCTGAGGAGCTACACAGGAGGGAAGAAAGCAGAGCTTTCCTCTGGTCCAAGCTCCAATGTTGATAAATGATTGCCCAGCATGTCCAAAAACTATCAATGACAGCTTCTTCCTAGAGGATCTTTACAGCTGGAGACTGCTCTCCCACAGACTAGCTAACCCTTGTCCCTGCGCTTTAGTAATAAATACAGTGAGGCTCTGTGTTAAGAGGGTTCTTGGTAACACTCCATTGGATAAACTATCTGACCCCAGATTTTCTTGTCTGTCTACTGTTTCTTCAGTGTCTGCCTTTGCTTCATCTCTCATTGTCCATAGCCATAGTTCCAGGAGTTAAACTATGGAGGAGATGGCATAAAGTGATGTGATTTCCAGGACTATTTTGGTCTTCTCTTTATTCCACACATAAGTAGCCTTTTTTTTTAGATTTATTTATTTATGTACATGAGCACACTGTCGCTGTCTTCATATACATCAGAAGAGGGCATCAAATCCCATTACCAATGGTTATGAGCTACCATGTGGTTGTTGGGAATTGAACTCAGGACCTCAGAAAGAACAATCAGTGCTCCTAAGCACTGAGCCATCTCTTCAGCCGCAAATATGAAACCTTTATTCATTGTTATCATGCCTATATTACTTAATTTCTCAGTAATATTTTTATCAGCCAGTCTGCGTAATAACAAATGTTTTCATAAGACAGATCTGCCTCAAAAGTTTCATTCCTTTGTTGATGCTGAGGGTCAATCAGATACTTGATTCATCCGGATTCAGTAGGCCCAACAGGTTTGCATGGGATTGTAGTTTCTAAACCAACTCTTCTAGAATCTAGAAGAGAATCATTGTGCTTTTATGGAGTAAAGGGCTTGGGTATAACTTCTGTGTAAGGATCTAGGTGGCTGAACGCATTAGCAAGATGACAGAATAAGAGTCCACAGCATCAAACTTCAACAATTCCCACAAATGGAATCTGGATGTCTAGCAGCGATGTTATATCTTATTAATGAATGGGGAAAGAACAGATGTAAAGGCAGTCTAAGAAAATCTGTTTTATTTTTACCCATGCCTCTTCTCTGACTAGGTGGCAACAGCTCAGTGCCAAGAAAACCAGGTACTGGCACCAGACAGCTCAAGACCAAGTTCTCAGCACAAAGCAGATTTATTTGTCTAAGAGGAACAAGGGACAGGGAAGAAGAGACAGGAAATAGATTAGGGGGAGAAGGGGAAAGGAACAAGAGAGATGGGAATAGATGTTTGCCCTGGAGTACCAAGGACTGACTGTGGATAGAGAGGCGATAGCAGTGGCCCACAGGCACATTGCAGTTAATAAATGAAAAGCCCCGTGTTAGGGTGAATTGGTTTGTTTTGATTGGGCGTATTAATTAGATGAGGCAATGTTAACTTTTGGTTGCTAAACTTCAGTACTTTGATAGTTCAGCCTCAAGAAGAGGAAGCGGCCAATTAAGGGTATAAACCTTGATAGCTAGCTATAGGAATGCAGTCTAATGGTTTTTAGGAAGGGAGAGGAAATGGGGGAAGGGCAGGGCTTCTCCTAGCTATCTTTGTCATGCCAGCTAAGGTCCCTTCACATTTAAATGATGAATAGAATTCAGGAGGAGTAAAGAAAGAAAGTTGGACGTTTAATGGTTTACAAGAAAAGTCTCAACAGTAACAAACAACAAGAAAAAGATGTCACATCAACTGTCCAAGTTTTGAATCAAGGTGAGCTGGAGGACATGGAAGAGGTAAAAGGTCACAGGAGGAAAATGAGTGTCTTGGGAAGGAAGCGTTGAAGGGATGAGAAGCCAGTCTGTTTAGATTAACCCTGTGGCTAGAGAGAAAAGCTGAAGCTGAGGTGTGGGCACGTGAGAACGTTTGGATGTTTTCCCAGTAAGGGTGCACTGAGGTCCTGTAGTGACTGAATGAAAACTTGGCCAGGTGGGGGCAGCAGACACTCATCGATTGCTGGAAACAGCAGGCACTCTGACAGGGAGTTGGATTGAATAGATGAGTGCTCACATCAGAGAAGGGAAAGAATTGCAGTCAACCAAGGAGAGAGTGGGGGCTTGGTAATGTGATCACTTCAACCGCACAGACATATAGAAGTCAACCATGCAAGGTTTCTAAAAAGACAGAGAAAAGGGTGTGAGTGACTAGAACCAGGAGACTAGGGATTTTAGAGAGATGATGCTGAGGAGCAGTGTGTGGGGAGAAGTGGACAATGGGCATGGAAACGGAAGAAGTGGGGGTATACAATTTGAAATATGACAATGGAAAGAAGCTGATGATAGACTGGTCACTTATAAGGAAGGCATGGGAGACAGAGGGATTTATTTTAACTTTAACATGCTATTAAATGTGAGTTCAGTGGAATTATACCATGAGGAGAATACAAGGAGATAGAGATGGAAGGGTGTTTCTGAGAGGAGTCGGGATATGAACAAGGCTGCTTGTGAAAGGTATGCAGGACAATAGGATAGATTTTGTGGCTCTTCAGTAAGAGTAACAAGTCTGACTCATAGGCCTGCACTCCCAATCACTGTGCAAACTTCTCTTTGCACTATACTCAGTAAAATTATTCTACTAACAACAACAACAAAAAGAGTACCTATATTGGATAGACTAAGCTATATTTTAATATTCATTAGCTATTTAGAAAGCTTAAATTGTTACCCAAGACACATGTGCTATTGTGTATGTGGTATATACAGAGATTATCGGGTGAGCTCTCCAGAGAACCCCTCACATGCTAATCACTTTCACTCCGAGTTACAGTCTCAGCTATTTTTACTTTGCACTCTCTTTCTCAGACACGAGTTACTTTTATATTTTGTGTGTTAAGTTTTAGGTGAAGTGGATTGAACTTGGGCCTCATACATGTTATGCAAATGTAAACCATTGAGTTGTCTCCCTAGACAGTTTTTTAAAAAACTGTTGATTTTGAGAAAGGGTCTTGCTAAGATAACTGGGCTAGCTTTGAACTGTGCTCCTTCTGCCTCAGCCTTCCAAGTGGCTAGAATTACAGGTTTATGTCATTAGCCATAACGCTTTTACCACTTAAAATATTATTAATTATATAAACTTTTTCCTTTGTTGTAAGAATTCTTTAGAATTGAGAACACAGAACACCTTATAACTAATTCTCAGCAGTGTCTTAGCTTTTGTTTTTGTTTTTGATATTGTTTTAGATACTTCCCCCCCTTCCAGGCTCATGTATTTGAGTACTTGATCCCCAGTTGATGAAACTGTTTGGGAAGGATTAGGAGGTGTGGCCTTGTTGGAGGAGATGTGCCACTGGAGACAGGTTCTGAGGTTTCAAAAGATTGCTCTGTTCCCTCTGTGTTCTTTCTGTGTGCTTCTTGTTTGTGGATCAAAATGTCAGTTCTCTGACGTAGCTCCAATTTTGTGCCTGCTTGCCTGCTTATTGTCATACTCCCAAACATAGTGGAGATGGACTCCTGTCCTGATAGAGCTGTAAGCCTCAAATAAACTCTTCCTTTTTTAAGTTGCCTTGGTCATGATATTTTGTTACAAAGACAGGAAAATAACTAAGACAGTTACTCTGCCTAAAATGACTTCAGAGTGAAAGGATTTATTTTGTCTCACAGGTGGGGGGCGGGTTGGTGTCGGTCCATTGTGGCACAGAAAGTAAGGGAGTCCACAGCAGTAATAGTGTTTAGTGGTGGAGTCTTCACACAGGACAGGAGACCTGGGAACAGAGTGCAGGGCCAGTTCTCACGAGGCAGATATAACTTTGAAGATGATCTTCTGTCAGGCTGACCTCACCTTCTAAAGGGTCCACAGCCTCCCATAATGTTATATTGAATGAAAAAACAAACACTCAAAACATGAGGCTCTGAGGGGATGTGCCAGATTCAAACCATCTTTCTTAGAACCCAAGTATTTCTAAGACGGGGACTTAACCACTACTTCTTAGTTTTGGCTGATCATTAGAATCACTTTGTGAGAACTTTAAGCAATATCAGTAGTGCTCTAGCTTTTTCCTTGGAGGTTCTGAGAGAAAGCTAATCCTAGTGGCTTAGAGTGAAGTCCATTTAAAAAAAATAAAATTTCCAAGTAATTATAATTCTCAGTGAAAATCGAAAACCGCTTATTTAGATCATTATGGGACAGTACTGATAGCCATTGTCAACTTTTCAAATGTCATGTAGTGTAGGCTGCCCCCTCCAATGCTTTATCACTAAAATGGAATACATTCCCACAAGCTTTCTTCTTAACTTTCCTGTATGTTAGTAATACTTGCACAAGTAAATTGTGGGGATGGTATTGATTTACTCCCATCCTCCATTCTCCCATATCTGATTAGTTCTTAAATACAGTGTTCTTCATAGCTTCATGCCTGTTCTCTGGAACACTACCTACCTTCAGCTGGTCATCAACCCCTGGAAATCTCTTTCTCCTTTTTAGTTCAGCCACAGACAGTTGTGTGAATCATGATCTTCAATGCATACTGTGTTGTCTTCATGGGTTCATGCAAAGCTTTTACGAAAGTAGGTATTCATTCAGTCCTTTAATAGGCTCTTCTGCATATAAACATCAGATTATTCTATTTAGAGGTGACCCTTTTTATGTTCTATTGGCTCAATATTGCATATGTGTCCTTTAGAACTCCTTGTGGTCTAAATTCACTCAATTAGGAGGTCAACTGACTTATATTGCCCTTAATCTCACCATTTCTGAAATCACATGTGATCTGTCTATGTTTATCATTTATTTAATGTATGTATGTATTTGCTCTGTTCTCATAGACTTATTTTTTGATGTGTCTAGTCATGAATGACTATTTTTAGATACAAAAACATGTTTTTAGGTCTCTGGATTATTGAGTAAGGTTCTATCTCAAAAAGATCAAGTAAGATCTGGAGCTGTAGAGATGACTTGGCAGTTAATAGTGCTTGCTTCTTTTCCAAAGGACCTGAGCACCCACACTGGGTAGTGCATAAACACCTATAACTGAAGGTCCAGGGGATATAACTCCCTGTAATATTCAATAGTCTGTTTGTTTGTTTGTTTGTTTGACTGTTTATAGTCCTCATAGAGATATGGTATAAGGGATGAAGGTTTCTCCACAACACCCTTCTTAACTCTCATAAACTCTTCCTCTCATTCAACTTTAGTAGCTCACTACAAGTATATGAATAGCTTTCATGAGGACTATTTTCATTTTTTTTAAAAAAAAACCTTCTTATTGATTTTTTTCTGAGTTTCACATCATACAACCAGTTCCACTCATCTCCTAGTTCCCTCGTATCTGCCCTCCACCCTTGCAAACTTCCTTCCCAATTATAAACACACACACACACACACACACACACACACACACACACACACTATACAAAACAGAGCAGAGAAAACATCTTATCTCTCATCCTGGAAGCTGTAGTGTGTCACAGTGTGCCACGGGCCTGCCAGTCCGGACCTCCCTCAACCCGTGGGGGAACAGAGTCTTAGTCAGGTAGACAAGGCGTTGGTGAAGAAATGACAAACAGAAACAGACACAAGGGAGTGCTGTAACTGAATGCGATTTGTACCAAGTAGAAATCAGGCTTATATGGTATACAGAAAACAGGGCATACTACAAAAGTCACGTAGGCAGGAGATGGCTACATCAAGGTCAGTGAGAACAAGCTGCCAAGTGCAAGGCGGAGGAGCAGTGGTGTCTTTCTTCTTGGGCTGGATTGTTCTGGCAGCCCCAAGGTAAACTCTCAGGGTCTGTCTGAAGCAAATAGCTGAAGGTCGTATTTCAGTACTCCTTGGCTATAACATAAACAATTAGTGGGGGAAGCTCTACAACTTCTAACTTCTCACTGGCAGTAAAACAGTTTTTCTTTGTGTGTGAGACTTCTCTTATAATAAGTGCCTAACTGCTATCTCTGACTCTTGAGATGCCCTGTCTGGTAAGACAGCTTCTTAGTAAAAATTCTCAGCTAATTACAGCTAGGAAATTCAATAATCCAGGATTATTGAAGCACTGTGAAGGCCAGGAAATAATGTTCAATCTCACTTTTAGCTAATAACAAAATATTTTTTAGGGCACCTTTAAGCCTGAATAAAGAAAGCACACAGATCTCTCCACAGACTTAGCAGAGATCAATCTGGAACACGTCTGAGTTAGGCGATGTCAGCGACTAGGCTACCTCAGGAGACTGACTCCCTTTGGAGTCATAATGCCTCTTGTCCATGATCAGGTTTTAACCCTGATACTATAGACCTACTGGGGTAGACAAGTGAGTGCAACAACAGTGTGTCTCACAGTATACCCCTCTGTCCACACATCTTGCAGTTGTTCATTGCAGTGAGTCATTGATCTGGATCAAGGTCTCTGGCTTCTGTGATGCCATCAATATTGGATCTTCATTGGGTCTCTTTCTGGTTATCCTGTTGTTTCCCTGTGTCATGGAGATCCTGCAGCAATTGTGAACTGTGTTAATATTATAATAAAATACCACTGATGACAAAAGTACAGATATATGTTAAAATTGTTTTCTATTGACAAAAGGTACAAGAATATACCCAGATTATAATTTCAAAACACACAAAACAAAAATAGAGATGATGGATAAATTCACAATCCCATAAGACTCTGCACTTTAAAATGAAAAAAGTAGGTCAAAAAAGTCAGAGAGACAATTGGAGTAATATATTAAGCTTACACTAAAACACAGTTTACTGATATAAAGCACTTCGTACACCCAAAATAAAGACAGCATATTTAAAACTTCTTCAGATATTCATGCATTTCTGAAGTACATTTCAACAGAAATCTGAAGAAATTCCTTTTATCTATGAGTTTAAACATTGCAAGACTTGTTCACTTATCATTCCATAAAATTAGAAATTATGAAAGCAAAAATAATCAATTTCATGTTAACTAAATAAATTTTGGGTAAGGAGAAAACAGATGTAATGGCAAACCTTAGAACAAAATCTGCATTTTATGACCAAAATAACAGGCAGAAATAGTTCTAGATGTTTGTTTTCAATATTATTGAAAGCTTCAAAAATAAATTTAAACAGGACAGTGGTGGTGCATGCCTTTGATCCCAGTACTTCGAAGACAGGGGCAGGAGGATCTCTGAGTTCATGGCCGGTCTGGTCTACAGAGGGAGTTCCAGGACAACCAGAGCTACACAGAGAAACGCTGTCTTGGAGGTCCAGTGACCAGCCCAAATTGGGACCCATCTCAAGAGGTGGATCCAAGGCCTGACACTATTACTGATGCTGTTATGTACTTATAGACAGGAGCCTCTCATGGCTGCCCTCTGAGAGGCCCAACAGGCAGCTGATTGAAACAGAAGCAGGCAGAAACTTACACCCAACTGATGGACAGAAGCTGGGGGACAACTGTGGTTGAATTAGGGAAAGGCTGGAAGAGCTAAGGAGGAGGGAGACCCCATAGGAAGACCAGCAGTCTCAGCTAACCTGGACCCTAAGATCTCTCAGACACTGAGCCACCAACCAAGCAGCATATACTAGCTCGTCTGAGGCCTTGACACATATACTACAGAAGGCTGCCTGGTCTGGCCTTAATGAGAAAGGATGCACCTAACCCTTGAGAGACTTGAGGCCCCAGTGACTGGGAGGTCTGGCAGGGTGTCCGGGTGTGTAGGGACATCCTCTTGAAGATGGGGGGGGGGAAGGGGAGGAAGAATGGGATGAGGAACTGTTGAAGGGCAGATCAGGAGGGGGATAACAACTGGACTGTTAAAAAAAAACCCTTAAAGATAATAAAAATAAAGAAAAAAGCCCAGCCAACCAAATAAATAAATAAAAATTAATGTTTGTTTTAATAAACACATTTTATGCTTAAAAAGAATCATTTTCCTTACTTTCTTTCCATTTTATTTATTTTATTTCCATTGGAAATGTTTTAAAAAATCAGTGTTTTTGTGTGATCCCTTTTTGCCCCACCAAGAAAGCAAAGACATTAGTTTTTCATTATTATTGTTATTATTATTATTATTATATATTAATAGCTGAATAGTATTCCATTGTGTAAATGAACCACATTTTCTGTATCTATTCTTCATTTGAGCGACATCTGGGTTGTTTCCAGTTTCTAGCTATTACAAACAAGGCTGCTATGAACAAAGTGGAGCACGTATCATTGTGGTATGGTTCAGATTCTTTTGGATATATGCCCAAGAGTGGTATAGCTGGGTCTTCATGTAGGTCTATTTCCAATTTTTAAGAGTTCTCTTTGATGGCGTCGTTTTTCATCTTTTTCCTTTGCAGGCAGGTTGTGGTTGGAGTGAGGTAGGGGTTGTCACAGAAATCTTCTATGTCCCTCTTTCTCAGCTGTGAGTTTGTAATCATCAATACTACTACAAAAGTAGCTCCCTTGTCCTTTATAGTCAGCTTCTATGTGGTTTCTGGCAACAGCATGGACCACAAACATTCACCTGGCCTCCAGCATTACTATATGCCAAGGACCTCTGCTTGGTCTCCAAGTGGCAGACATCTTGGACATCAACCCATCCCTCAGCCAAAGCACAGCCAAGAACTAGCATGGCCTCTAGGAGAAGTATGGGCCATGGAGGACTTTCATTCCAGTAAATGAACTGCTCCTCATCTAGAACATCCCCTTGTTACTCAGAACCAAAGTGGTTGTGTGGCTGGGCACCTTGTTGGTGGTAAAGGGCAACTCTGCTCGAGTTTCAGACTGCTGCACATCACCTTGCCAACCCTACAAGGTAACAAGCTATTCTTCCAGTGATTACCTCTATCGGTCACAGCCTTCTCTCACATCTGTCACAGCTGTTAAGTATCCAGTTCTGTCTCTTTCACTGCTCCACTCCTGCCCATCTTTCCCACCTCTCCAGCATATATTCATTCATCATAGTAGCATTGGAAGCTGCAGGATATTTTTTTCCCCAGACATCTTTACATGCGAATGTTCATTGCAATGAGTCATTGGTCTGGTTCGAGGCCTCTGGCTTAAGTGAGACTGCTCTTGCTGTTGCCAAGTGTTATGGAGACCTTATGGCTCTAGTTCTGCAGGATGGGCTCCTTCATGTTCTCTGGGCCTGGATGGTAGCTGAGTTGGTCAGCCCTGGGCCTGCTGACCACTGCCAACAAGCCAAGCAGAATATTACATTTTTAAAAGGAGGAAAAAAATGTAGCTCAGTGAAAGAGTGTTTGCTTAATATCATGTCCTGAGTACAGGGGGAAAATATACTGGACCAGACTTTTATTTTATGTGTATGGATGTTTGCCTTGATGTACATCTGTGCACCATACGTATGACTGGTGGTCATGGAGACCAGGAGGGAGAGTTGGATCCCCTGGAACTACAGTAAAGGATGGCTGTGAGCTGCTATGTGGGTGCTGGGAACTGAATCCAGATTCTTTGTAAGAGCAGCAAGTGTTCTTAACTGCTGAGCCATCTTTCTGCCCTGGAAAATGATATTAATAGCAAGACCAATTTTCTACATTTTATTATGAATATTGGAGTATAACATAAAATATAAATTCAGCATGCCATATGCAGGTGTTTCTTTTCTGTGTCTTATTTATTTGTTTTTGACTGTTTTCCTTGTTTTTATATCTTTTCAGCCAAAACATCTCTCTGATTGTCAAACACCATTTCTACCTGCTTCTTCTACCTCTTTGTCGGAGGGGATCCATACAAACCCTTCCTGTTTCTATGACCTTCCAATTCTACCATTCCTCTTGTGGTCAAACAAAGGTTAATGAATCTGGATCAATAGCGAGGAATTCAACTCAAACCTTATTTTCAGTTGATGGATACTTTGACCACAAGAGGAAAGCTGAGTTGAAGAGTCAGAGAAACAGAAAGTTTCATCCTCCGAATAGTGCACTGCTCATTATGGGGTGAAATAAAAGCTCATCTGCCATTATACCCACTATCCCGGTTTGCCTCCTTTCCTCAAGGTCTAACCATGCCACCATATCTTACAAGCTTTCTGGCCCATCAACTCCATTTCTGATCATTGATTTGCTAGTGCTTTGTGGATCTTTTCTGTTCCCTTTAGGCTGAATCAATTTTTTTATTAGTTTGTTGGCAGAATGTTTCTTCCACATTTTTATAAAGAGCTTTGGCTCTGAAAGAAGGATTTATTATAGTTGTTAATTTAACCTGAAGAGAAGCCAGAAAAAAAAGCAGACTAGAATAAAATAATTTTCAATTTTCAGGGATATTAACAGATGAAATTTGGTAACAGAAATGTCCTGAAATAAAATAAACACACTGCTCTTCAATCCTTGCCATTAATGTGGTTTGTCACAATACCAAATTAAATCCATTAAAATAGTATTTTAGGCAAATAATTTTCTTAAAGTAAAAGGAAAAACTCTATTCAAATACTGGAGGGCTTCTTATTTGTGCTGTACGGTAGTGAGACCTGGAAAGAAGCAAAATATCATAGGCTATTGTCTTTTTCGATTCCATATTTGTTACACAGACAGAAATCCTGTGTCTGTGAGACAACAGCACACGTTTTCACCTTCTTGTGTTTTACCAACGTGCAAATCCTG
Organism: Mastomys coucha; assembly: GCF_008632895.1. Taxonomy (NCBI): domain Eukaryota; kingdom Metazoa; phylum Chordata; class Mammalia; order Rodentia; family Muridae; genus Mastomys; species Mastomys coucha. The sequence goes on from NW_022196903.1 coordinate 3,471,205, forward strand.
GTGTGCTCAACACCACTAACAAACTTTCTGTACCAATGCAATAGTAATATGGCTATTTCATGTCTAGAGTACAGATAGACCAGTGGGAAACACTCCCTCCTCCTGAAAACCTCCTCCTCCTGAGTATTCTAGAGAGAAGTAAGAATAACTAAGTAAAGTACAGCATGCTGAGTATTATGGAGACAAAAAAAAAAAAAGGCAGGAGCAGCATGAAAGTTTTGATTTGGTTATGTTACACTTTCAAACAAGGCTGTTGGGAAAGATCAGGTAACAATGAGCAGACTCCTTGGTCCTGGCAAGGCCCTACATTTCTTGTACCACTGAAAGGCAAGTGATGGCTCCTGCCAGCTCCCTGGAGTGCTCCAAACAAGGCTGCTGCTTGAAAGTGTGCCTGGTCCTTTCAAGGATGAGGCCAGTGTGACTAGAACTGACTAACTAGGGAAGGAGGGAGTAAACAGAAAATTTAAATTCTGGCCAGGCAGTGGGGGCGCACACCTTTAACTCCAGCACTTGGGGGGCAGAGGCAGGTGGATTTCTGAGTTCGAGGCCAGCCTGGTCTACAGAGTGTGTTCCAGGATAGCTAGGGCTACACAGAGAAACCCTGTCTGGAAAATTTCTAGAGGTATAGAGACTGAATTGTTCAATAACAGAATGCTACTGAGGGTTTCTCAAGCAGAGGAACGACTTTATCTAATTATAGCCTAGGTAGATCATAACTGAAGTTCAACATGGCCAGAGGCAAAAATACAGATAACGGTAGCTTTCCGGTAGAAAGAAATAATTATGGTACAGAGTGTGGTGGAAATAATGTTTGATTCCTGCATGATTTTGGTGGTGGAGCCATTAGGATTTGCAGAAGGATTGAAAATGTAATAGGAACGAAAATATAAGGACAAGGAGCAATCAGCTCTTGAAAATAGTTATTATTATTATTTTTATAATCACCTCTACACAAGTTTGGACTTGTGAACATCTAGATCTCTCATTTTCATCTCATATTGTTTAATAAAAATCCTCAGGATCCTGGCCTGGGGTGGGGCGGACACTTAAAATACCTCCCAAGATTCTTACATAGTCCACTTGACGTGGAATAACAAAGTCGCCAGCCATGGCTCTCTTGTGTTAGTTTCCTGGAAGAAGCTATGCTTGTAGGGCATAAACTCCCAACTACAGCTCTGTGCAAAGGACGTGGGCTGTTGGGAGGCAGCGGTGAATCACACACCGATTCAGAAACCCTAACACTTTGGATTAACCAAGCAAAGCTTTTTGGAGAAGACTTCAGTTTGATGAAGTCTTTCTCAAATATTTAATAAGAAGAAACCGGCGAATGGAAACGACAACGAGTTGGCTCTGAAAGTAACAAACAACTCGCTCACACAAGACAGCATCTCTCTAGGAAACTCGAGAAATTGCAACGACTCCTCAACAGTCGTGCCTTCAGCGGAGAGGGAGCGGAGGTTTACTGTCTGCACCAAGGAAAAAAAAATCCGGGATTCCGGAAAAACAAGATTCTGTGACGGACCAAAGCAGAGGAAGGTCGCGCACGCTCTTCCGCCCGCTTTAGGGTTCACCCATAGGCCACTCCCCAGTGGGGCGGAGCCGTGCCGACCTTCTGCGCAGGCGCAGCTGGTCGAGCACGCGCGGCGCAATGCCGGGGAAGCATTTATCAAGAGTCCTGTCTTTATATAGGCGGATCTTGCAGCTACATCGGGCTCTGCCCCCGGACCTCAAAGCCCTGGGTGACCAGTACGTGAAGGACGAATTTAGGAGACATAAGACTGTTGGTCCTGGCGAGGCCCAGCGTTTCTTGAAGGAATGGGAGGCAAGTGATGCCCCCTCCCCGCCCCCTTGACCCGGACCTTTGGTTCCTCTGGTTTTCAGTACAGACACCACCTTCCTAGCTGCTCCCTATTGTCCATGCACGACCAAACAGGGCGTCTGAAATAGGCAGACTAAAGCTGGTCAAACAGCACTTCAAGCTCCGTGGTGAATCCCTCAGCTTCCCCCACCCCACAGACTCTCTGCTTGAGCAGTTTCCCTGGCGTGCAGATCAACTTTCGGAGAGTCCTGAGGGTGCCAGGTGTTAGAGGGATAAGGGTGGGATGGCTCACACGTTACTGCACCCCTGACTGTTAAGTGCTCCAAAAGTTCGGAGGCGTTTGTCCTTTACTTTGCCTTTGTAGATGACAGCCGTGTAATTAACGTGATGTCATTACTTAGCTGCCAGACTTAGAGACTTGTTTCGATCATTTGTTAATTTTTAATTGTAGGGCCTTAGTAAGCTTTCCACTTGACAGATAAATTATACAACATAGAAAAGACTTAAGGATTACATTTTGTTAAGGGGAAAATGCTGTCAGGGGTTAAACCAGGTGAACGATGTTCTTCAGGCTCTGAAGTCCTCCTGGTAACTTTTAAACATGCTCTACGCTGTTGGATAATTCTTAAGCAGATGCATGCATTTGGATTTAGTTGTTTGACTTTTCAATTTTCTTTCGTATTATTTATTTTAACTACATATTTATTTATTTGTGTGTATTGGAGGTCAGAGGCTAACCCAAGGGAGTCTGTTCTCTCCTTCCACCACATGGGCCCTGGGGATCAAACCGCAGGTTGTACGCTTGGCAGCAGGCATCTTTCTGGCTGAGCCATCTCTACGACCCTAATAAATTTTTTTTTCCTTAAGAACGAAGGATAAAAAGAGTATTGCATGATGGTGAGAGTCTTGCAGAATTCCCTCCCACTTCGTAAATATCAGGAGGCAAAAGGAATTTGGGGAGCAGAGTGCTTCTAGGTATTTTAAAGAAACTGATAAAAAGAGAATTGCATGATGGTGAGAGTCTTGCAGGATTCCCTCCCACTTCGTAAATATCAGGAGGCAAAAGGAATTTGGGGAGCAGAGTGCTTCTAGGTATTTTAAAGAAACTGCTCTGATAAAGTAGAAAGATTTTTCATACTGATAGTGGTTGAAGTGAGATTTACCTTTAAAACAACATAAAGATAAAGCTAGCGTAAAAACATTCCATTGAATTCTATAATTCTTGATTGTAGAATTATTGAAGTTTTAAGAGAGAAATTTAGAATAATAATGAAATTTAAAACTTTCTTAAAAGGCTTGGTTTATTAGATGTAATTTAGTTGGAAGGAGCTGAGGAGGTTTGATTTTTTTTTTAAATGCAAAGCACTTTAAATATACAGTTGGTATTGGAATCAGAAAAACTAGATTTAAATTTAGACCTCAGCATTTACTAAATGTCACATCAGTTAATTTTTCTAGTCTTACAGTCTGTAAAATAACAGTATTGACAGTAGGCATCTCAATGTTAGTGTATTTATTATTTTATTTTATTCTGTTTGTTTGAGACAGGGTTTCTCTGTGTATCCTTGGCTGTCCTGGAACTCACTTTGTGGACCAGGTTGGCCTGGTAATCAGAGGTCCTCATGGCTAATGCTAGTGTATTTTAAAAAGTACTTTTTATATTGTTAATTATATCAAAGGTATAATAAGGTATTAGTAAAGTCAGGTCTGTTAAGGAAGTTTGAAGTCAGACACAAAGACTCTCTCTATGCCGGGAAGAAAGTAGTCTACTTTGTGATGATCATTTGATTAAGGTTATATCTGTTGGTTGTCTTTAGAGTTCAGCGGTTTAGGGAAAGTTTATCGCCCAGAAGTTCATATGCTGACAATTTGATCCTCACTGTGGCATGTTGAGAGAGTAAGTGGAAACTGTAAGAGATGGGTCCCAATGTGAGACCATCAGCTCACTGAGGGCATCACTGATAGGGGGGCTTAATGTAGTTTCAGGAATCTTGGAAATTCTTGTTGGAGCTGGTGGTTGTAATAAAAATAAACACAAAGAAAATCCACAGCCTGAGCTCAGTGCATTGACACATGCTTGTAATCTTATGTATCTGATGGCCAAAGGCAGGGGACTTGAAAATTTAAGGGTAGCCTATGTACTTTATCAAGACCTCATCTCAAACTAAAGATCTCATCTCAAACAAGAGGCTGGGCCGACAGCTAGGCAGTTTAGTGATAGAGTATTTGCCTTTATGTGGGAGAGTGTGCGTGCACACACACACACACACACACCCCTCATCCCCAATCCTCATCCCTACTCCCTGCCTAGCCATGTGACGTATGGTCATTCCTTCTTATACACTCCCACCATGATGCAGTCAAAAGACTTTTGCCAGTGCCAAGTAGTTGCTTGTGTCATGGTCTTGGAATTCCAAACTGTGAGCTAAGTAAATGCCTCTGTTTATTACACAGGGCCATTATTTTTCCTTTTGAAGTTACTAAATATTTTGGGCCAGGAACTCTGAGGCTATACAAGTGTCCTTTTTTTTTCCTTAAACTTCCCTGATACAGCACTCATGGCTCTATGCTGGGATTGTGTCCCTGTGCTAACTTTCTGTTTCCAATATTCCATCTGACTATATTAGTTGAAACGTTTTTGTAGGGAAGAAATGGCTCATCTCTACTGGTCTAGTAGTTTAATATACCTTTTGGAATGAAGAAAAAGTGTTCTATGGAATTGGGGCCCCATAGTTGATGAATCAGCAGAAATTTAAACCTCCTATTTTAACTATCAAGAGTTCATGTAACCTTTGTAAGTCATCTGAGGTATTGTTTTTTTTTTTTTTTTTTTTTTTTTTTTTTTTTTTTTTTTTGTGTCTCTTATGTGGATCATCAGATAGAAAGAAATGACTAAGTAGCCTGTCGTGTATATTTAAAGTTTCTTTAACTTGGTATAATTGGAGTTGGATGGCATTTTGCTATTTTCAATAATTTTATGCCTCCCCTAACTTGAAGACCTCAGTTGGTTGCATTTGAGTATCACTTGTAGTTTGTTTTAGCTTCTGGGAGAAAAGGAATGAATTATTGCTCCATACTATGTGGATTGCACATGCAAGGGATGGCTGTACCAAGTGTCAGTGGGTTGCTTGGGTTCTTGCTTTATTCTGCATGTTACTCATGGCAGCCTCTGTGTGTGGTGGTTTATTGAATGGTGATGGTTTATATGATAGTGATGGCATGTAAGTTATATCTTTTAAGATGCTTTAGGGCCAGGAGGTGGTGGTGCACACCTTTAATTCTAGTCCTGGGGAAGCAGAAGCCGTTGGATCTCTTGAGTTCAAGACCAGCGTAGTCTACAGAGTGAGTTCCAAGATAACCAGAGCTACACAGAGAAACCTGTCTCAGACAACTAAAATAGGGGCTGGAGAGATGGCTCAGCGGTTAAGAGCACTGACTGCTCTTCTGAAGGTCCTGAGTTCAAACCCCAGCAACCACATGGTGGCTCACATCTGTAACAAGGTCTGTATATATTTATACATACATATATATACATATATAGTGTATATACATATATACATGGCAATCATGATGCTTAGCATCAGGGCATCCTTGCAATATAGAATGTGTATTAATGCTTTTATATCTGAGGCTGGATGTCTTTTTGAAGGAAAAGGTTTGCTGTGCTTTGGAATTGACCTGTTTAGGATGATAGGGAATGACAGACACATAAAGACAAAATGGAGATTGGGTGGATGGTGTGTCCCAATGGAGATGCACCAGCAGCCTGGGAACTCTATAGTATATTTACTATATTGATCATGGAGCTGGAGGCCAGCCCTCTAATCTCTGTAGGAGAGCAGCCTCAGGCTGAGTCATCGGGGGAGGAAGAAGTTGTGATTAACACTTTCTACACACACTACCAACATCTGAATTCTAAGCAAGGTCTTGCTGTGTGTTCCCAGGGTTCCGAGACATTGGTGTCCTTGATGAAGCCTTGATCATATCAAAAGTACACATCACTCAGGACTTAAGCTACTCTCCATGGAGGTTCATTTATGTTGTAGTTCTAAAGGGCATGGTACTGGCATTGCCATGGCCCTGGAGGTGTATGAAACCCAATAGTGGAAATACTCTGGTGGAGGGTGGGGCGATAGCAACTAATAAAAGGGGGCGGTTAGCATAGGAAAGTGAAACTCCCTCTTACTTTTAACACCCAACATGAAACTCAAATATATTGTTCAAATGAAGCAACTATAAACTTCACCATAAAAATCATTAAGTAAAATAAGTTAGATTAACATTCATATACAATCCTTTATATTAAAATTCAGTATAAAAATGTGAGATTTTGAAATTACATGTTGTATATGCACACATACATTTGTTTTAGAACCATGAATAGTATATTAATATTATGCTAGTGATATCATTTTATATTAAATCTGTAAAATTATATTTGAATTGCTGAGACAAATGGATTAGAACTCCATGCTCTTAGTAACTACTAAAAAAATCAATATATGCAATACTGATTAAATTATGACTTTTAAGGCACTTTTACTCTGGAACAATTGTTTTGGCTTGGGACCCTCATGGGACCCAGGTGAGGCAGGAAGTGAGCAAATGGGGAGATAGAAGAGGAAGAGATGCAGAGGGAGAGAAGCATGGCAGTTTGTGTGCTGTGAAGAGAGGCAGAACTGGAGGTGCAAAGGCAGTTGCTGTCCTGGCTCCTTGGGAAAGGTCAACTATACTGCCCCTCAGTAGAGCCAGTAACAAACGCAAGTACCAGTGGGCCTACTTACGCCTTCTTCCTTTGAGAAAACCAGCCACTGTATGAATGGGTGTGACTCCTAGAGCTGGGTCCTAGGCAAGGAGGAAGAGCAGGACCTGCAGAAGGGAGACCACAGCTGACTCCACACGTCCTGCTGTGTTCACTTCCCATCACTGGCATATTTACTCATCTTTCTGGTTGTGGTGGACATTCAACTATGAAACTGGACGACTATATGTTGTATTAGAGGTTTTCTGTGCTGTATTTAACTTTGCCTGAAGATGTATTTCCTTTGGAATTTTTGGGTTAGACAAACATTTAAGCATCCTACATTATGAAAGATGTCATTACTGACAGTAGCAGGGGCAGGTGCCACTACAATGAGCAAATATATGATAGAGAGATGGGAGAGAAAGAGAAGGGTACACTGTGAAGAGATGTTCAACTGGAGACTCAGGAGTGATGAGGAATAGCCTGATGTGAGTAGTCTGTGCTGCCACTCGAGGCCTTGTCTGGGTCTGAGGCCCTGCAGCAGTACTCTGTATCACTGTCCATGGCCCATGTTACCACTGGATACAGCACTCAGGATAGCACCTCCCACACTTTGCCTGGACAGCACAGTAGAGCTGACCCTGGTGGTGTGTGTGTGAGTGAACAGACAAGACGACATGAGAGCAGGAGAGCTGGCTCTCATGGTGTGGATTCAGGAGAGCCAGTCCTGCCCCTTGCTGGCTGCCACAGACAGGCAGGAGTGGTGGCCCCATCCCTGGCCTGAGCAAAGCAGAGATGGCATGGGTTGGGGAACCTAGGTAAAGGGAAGCTTCCAGGCAGACCAGCTCAGCTACTACCCAGGCCTAGTGTCAGGACTTTGAGTTAGCCAACCCCAACATCTACCTCATCTATGAACCGCTGGAGCATGTGAAGGGGCCAGAACTACAGATCCAAAGCTGCAGGATCTCTGTGACACAGGGCAACAACCTGATACCCGAGGAGTTCTGGTGAGGATCTAGTGTTGATAGTGTTGCAGAAGCCAGAGACCTTGAAACAGACCAATGACTTCTTGCAGTGAACATTCATAAGTAAAGATGTGTGGACAAGTGGGGATACTGTGAGGCATGCTGTGACTCACTTGAGCTTCCATGGTGGGTGAGATTTTCCTTTTTTTGTATCTTTATTTTTTATTTTTCCTTTAGCTGTGAGGTTGCAAGGGCTGAGGGAGCGACAGGGGGATGATTGGGATGGTGGTGCACAGTGTGAAATTCACAAAGAATAATTTTAAAAAAAGGATAAATTGTTTCACTTAATACATTGTAGTAGTTTAAATAAGAATGGTCCCCATAGATTCATGTGTTAGAGCACTTGGCCATGGGGAATGACATTATTAGGGGTGGCCTTGTTAGGGTAAGTGTGGTCTTGTTGGAGGAAATATGCTACTTTGGAGGTGGCTTTGAGGTCTTCTCTGCTCGTTATGCTGAGTGTAGCATACAATCTACTGCTGTCTTTGGATCAAGATATAGAACTCTGAGCTCCTCCTTCAGCACTTTGTCTGCCCCCACACTGCGATGCTTCTTGCCATGATGAAAATGGATTAAAACTCTGAAACTGTAAGCTAGCCCCAATTAAATGTTTTCCTTTACATTGCCATGGTCATGGTATCTCTTCACAGCAATAAAACCCAAAGTAAGACAACATACATTTAGCTTTAAAATCCTTGTTCATATTGTTAAAAACCAATGTAGAAAGACTTATGATAATAAACAGTATATGGGGCTGGAAAGATGGCTTAGTGGGTAAGGCCGCTTGACCACTTGCTGCTCTTGCAGAAGACCCAGGCTTGGTTCACAGCATCCACAAGGTGGTTCACAGTCATCTATGACACTTCTGGTCTCCATGGGCGCTGGACACACATGTACATGTACATGGTACACAGACATACATGCAAAAATAAAGATCTCCTTTGAAAAGAACACTATATTATCATTTTCTGTTCCTTAATTCATCTCTTCTTTGGGGACATTATTTGTATTATTTTGTCTGTCCAGTGTCTTGTGAGTTTTGGTAATCTTCATACTTTTGAGTAAAGCAATAAGAAGAGGCTGTAGGACTCTCCATGTGTGCAGTCATGGATGACCAGGGAATTACTTGGTGAATCGCAGAGTTTTGGTGAACCTCATTTCTGTTGGCTTTCCCCTTGACATGCAGTTACAGGTGTGGTGTTTTGAGTTCAGGTGGTTCTGATACTGAGACGTTTTCCTAAGCTGCATGCTTCCCTGCTGTCTCTGAGATGTGACTCCCTCTTCTTGTCTTCTCCAGTACCCATTCTGCCTTCTGTCTTCTAGCTTGCTGAATTCTCTTGGCTGAGTGAGTTTGTTTCTGTTTGTAGTCACTATGGATTTTCCTTAAAATGTTTTCATCCTTCAGGTTCTGTGTTGTTTTGGAAAAGAGAAGAGATGTAAGGTCCTGTCATTTCTCCAGCCTGCCATTTTTCCCTGGGGACCTTGAGTCTTCATTTTAATGGTGAAGAAGATAAACTTTACTTAAGAAGATGGTATGGCTTATAGAAATAAAATAACTGAATGATGAAGAGCTGTGTTTTTACCTCAAGAAAGTCTACCTTAGGTTTCGGAAATTAATATTTTCAAAAACTATTGAACTTTTGCAGTATAAAACGATGGGTTTTTTTCTTGACTCTTTATCAGCCAAAATTTGTCTTTTTTTCTCTTTCTTGAGGGAAAGGTAACTCCAAAATCATTATTTTCTATACATTTGACATGATGTCTCATAACCAATATTTAAATACTTTAATAATTTTTATTTGTGTATATTGTGAGTTGATTTTGCCTCTCATTTGCACTTTAAAGGTATGTTTTCAGTAATGTAACAAAAACTTGCTGGTGTATAAATGTTAAACTATCATATTGACTGTATTTTTTTGTGTAAATTTTTGAATTGTTTTTTTAAACCTCTGGTCTCAGTAGAAAAACAATGTAGTTTGTGCTTGAAATTAGTTGCAAGCCAGAAAGTGTGTTTTTTTTTCTTATAGAATACTAAGTATCATGAGATATCTTAACCTGTCTAGTCAAATGGCTTAATCTAGTGTACATTCTTCGTAGGCTGTCTTGTTTTTTATTTTTCTTTCACATTTTGTATTAATTTTGAGGACATGTTTTATACCAATAGATAGACAGTAAAATATATTTTAAAATACAATCAGATTTAATAAAATTTTGTAACTTTTGAATTTAAAAATAAGGGAAATGGAGTGTAGTTGAAGTTAATATAATGTATGGTTGATGGCATTAATATTAAAAAAGCTTACTTAACTTATTAGAAAAAAACCACATTTTCAATGTAAAACATTGAGCAAAGGGGAGTCTAACAGACCATTTTTATTTCTATACAAATATGTAAATTGTATTGCGTGGTTATAGTACAAATAAGATAGCTGTCCACCAGTAGAAAAGAACTCTAACATAGCTATAAGCTGGGTGGGTAGAAGGCAGCTATTAAAAAAAGGTTTTTGAAGAATGAATAATGTGGAACTACTCATTGTATAACTACGTGTAAACAATGTTTATCTCTGATTGATAAGATGAAGGAGGCTTTTAATTTTTTTCTAGATTGTCTCCAAATAGCACAATCCTTTGGGAATCATAAAGTATTACTTGACCCGGATGGGGATGTAAGTGCTTTCCTTTAATCCCAGCACTCAGGAAGTGGGGGCAGGTGGATCTCTGTGAGTTCAAGGCCAGTCTGGTATACAGAGCTAGTTCCAAGACAGTCAAGGCTACACAGAGAAACCCTGTCTCAAGAAAAAAAAAATGTTACTTTAAAATGCAGCCAAATATACTCAATTTTGTAACCAGTTTTGATTCTTTAAAGCCTTGAGTCAGATTCACTCAGTGAACCAAATACCAACATTCAACAAAGTATTTCTTACTTTTGTTCTCTTATTTTCTATGCTAATCTTGGAGTTTTCATTTTGTATACACATACAAGCTGATACCTCTCAGACCCAGAAGGCTAAGTTAATCGGCTTAATCTATTAACAGATATAGCAATAATGTTAAGCAAAAGTGGCTGACATTAAAACATAGGATTGACATAAAACAGTGCTATGTAGTTTTATGATTTCTTGCTGAGTTTTAGAAATGAAATGTAATTCTACACATGTGTATCTTCAAATTAAACTGTTTTATGCTTACCTTATCATTAGAATAAGCATTTAAAGTATATAGGTAATATTTAAGTATATTATAATCTCCCAATAATTTAGTTTAGTAATAAGTGCATTTAGTTGTCTTACTTTTTAAAAAGTTTTGTAGTACAACAGTGAGGTAGGGTGGGGGGGTGTCCACTAATATTTGTTTTGTCTTGTGAACATGTGTTAACATGCTCCCTTTGTGGCTTAGAAACTGGTAGTAGGCTTAGGGAAAAGACTCGAAACGGGCATAGGTCACCCCAAAGATCTGCTATTATAGATCAGACTTTACCAGGATACTCAAAGATGTTGGATTATTGGTCTCAGACTCATGCTAGTTAAGCATATATAATAATGAAATATAAACTGAGTTGCTAATTGCCTCTTCCTGATGGGGAACTCGTGAAGAGCGCATTCATATCTAGAATCAGAATATTTGCCTTCACTTCAAGGGGATCCTTCTCAGAGGTATCTCAAAACAAAGTATTATTTTAGATTTCTAAAGACTAATAAGGAGTATACAGTGAATGTTACAAAACAGCCCTTTGGGATCTGGAGCTGTACCTGTTACCTGTAATCAAAGACATTAATATGTTTGCTGGTAAAAAGTTGACTATTCACAGTAAATGTAGTGAATAAAGACCTCGTGTTCAGTTATGTCAGAATTTACTGCTATATCTAAAAGCATCTTTGTTTTTCAGGATTTCTTTGACTTTAAATTTGTAAAAGAGGGATTGTGGACCTTTGTTCTGCTTCCTGGGAGACTGGTTTAGTGTCTACACAGTTACCTAATGAGCAAGAAATTCAAATAAGAGAAGCAGAGTAGGCCGGAGAACATACCCGTCAGGCCTCACTGCGTCTGCAGTAGCAAAGGATCCCGAGGCTTCAGCACCCTCTTTTCCCTAGGCAGTTCTGGACTCATACTGATGTTTTCTCTCAATCCTGTGTTTTAATGTCAGCCACTTTTGCTTGACATTATTGCTATATCTGTTAACAGATTAAGCCAATTAACTCAGCCTTCTGGGTCTGAGAGGTATCAGTTTATTCTCTTTGTGTGCAGATTTAATTAGCTTAATTCCTAAGGGAGGATCATATTTGCCTTGTTTACAAGTCTGTGCTGCCCTCACTCCTGTCACTGTAAGTGAGGCATGTCTAAAGAAAAGGCGTGCTTTGCTTTTTAAGTTCTAAAAACACTGAAGTGTTCATGCTTTATTTGCATTGGTTTTAAAAATACCTGAAGTTTCAGGACTTTGGTTACTTCGGGCCACTTCACATTGCTGCCAGTGAACAGGTCTATAGATTGCTTAAAAACTATCCCACATAATTAAAAAAAAACCATATACTTTGTATCCTGCCTTTGTATACAAAACTCAGAATGGTGGTAGATGGCATAGCAAAAACATATTTCTAAAAACAGCCATAGTGGTTACATGAATGTCATGAGTACTTGTCCAGCTTCAAACAATATAGTTTGAACTGTGAACTCTCTAAAAGACAGTGAATTGTCTAAAGCACAACCTGGAGAGTTTGTCTGTGTCACTTATTCATTTATACCCTGCCCATATATATATTTATATATATATATATATATATATATATGTATGTATATATGTGTGTGTATATATATATATATATGTGTGTATACATATATACATATATATATGTATATGTGTATGTTTACACATATACATATGTACACATACATATATACACACATACATACATACATACATACATATATCTGCACACGCCATTGGTAACTGCAGAACTTGCAGGCCATAACATTGCTTAACAACATTGTAACTGCAGATACACACATGCAATTGGTAACTTTAGAACACTTAGGCAGTAACAACAATTAACGCTCTTAGCTGAAGATATATACACTGCATTGGTAACTTGAGAACTTGTAGGCAATAACAGTGGTTAACACTTTTAAAGGAGTTTTGTAATGGTCTTTGCGTTTCTTTAGAAGGCTAAGAGAAAAGTACACAAGCCAAAAGAATTTCTTACTGTAAAATGTTTGGATGTGCACCTTTGAGGGTCGTTCAGGGGGCTCATAACACTTGGCACATTTGATTCAAATTGCTGATTTCTAGAACACTTCTAGAAACTGCAGTGTGATCATACTTACATTATGAAGTTAAGGTGAGCAGAAATACCTTCTTAGAGGCTCCAACTCCATGGACTTACACGGAAACAGGTGATTGCTTTGTTTCTTCACAACTACTCCCCAGACTTTTGTTTTTTCTTTGTCTTTGTCATCATGGTTTTCAGCTTACTGCAGCCTTGGCATTTTCTGGTCCTGTCATCACTGTTGTCCTCACAACATCTATGCTTGCTGGTCCTTGTCATCACCGTTGTCCTCACAGCATCTATGCTTGCTGGTCCTTGTCATCACTTTTGTCCTCACAGCATCTATGCTTGCTGGTCCTGTCATCACTGTTGTGCTCACAGCATCTATCCTTGCTGGTCCTTGTCATTACCGTTGTCCTCACAACATCTATGCTTGCTGGCCCTTGTCATCACCGTTGTCCTCACAACATCTATGCTTGCTGGCCCTTGTCATCACCGTTGTCCTCACAGCATCTATGCTTGCAGTGGTTTTGTCCCTGTCATACTTGTTTTCTCACATCACTTCCTTATTGTACAGCCACATTTTGCTGTCATTCATGTTGTGAATTCTTTGGTATGTACTGGGGATGGCAGGGATTGTGCATTCGTTGGCAAGTTGGAATGCTGAAAAGAACAGGAAGGAGCCAGGCATGATGATCTGTGTCCTTAGGGTCCTCCTCCTTGTCTCTCTTTAGCTGGTTAGTCCACAATACTTCATTTCTAAATCATCAAATTTGGATTGTTTTTTCTAGGCACAGCCTTCTACCTCCTTAGAGTTTTTCTTAAAAACAGTAACTGCGGAATCTCTAGGTTTCATTTTTTCCCTGTATTTCTTGATTGTGTGGGGTCAAATTTCCACATTGACTCCACTCTTTGAAATTCCTCCACTATATTTTTAAAGATGAATTTTACAGGTTGATAAAGATGACTATAGGATAATCATGTGACCAAACCATCCTAAATATAGATCTTTATGCCCTTTTCAGCCATTGTATTTAATCCATTAGCTTCTGCTGCTACCTTTCTCACCATATTGGGACAAAGACTATTAGTAGGAGTTTTCAAAGTTTGATATGCATGTAAGTAACTTAAACAAGAATATTTATGAAAGACTGATTATAAATTATTTTTTGAGGGGAATAGAACTTCTAGGTATACTAGAATAATTACTGTTTAAGCAAGTTATTTGTGAATCCTTTTTAAAATGAATAATCAACCCATTCTTTCTTTCTTTGTGTAAAAGTCATTTGCATATATCAGAATTGTTTTAAAGAAGGTATGCCTGCGAATGTTGATGCATGTGTCTAGAAAGAAGAAAATTTAATTTTTGTTTGATGCAAAGAACAAGTTAAGATTTGGTGGTTGATAAGTGAGCCACACCACATTATTTTAACTCCATTGTAGTTTGAAGGTTTTGTGACTGGGTTAGTGTCCCAGTCTCTCCATTGGGAATCTTGCTTGATTGCAGGAGATGGCCCCTTTAGGCTCCATATCCTCCGTTGTTAGGAATTTTAGCTAGGGTCACCCTCATAGATTGCCCTATACTTCTAGCTTGTTCCAGAGATGTCTCCTCCCTTCCCCCACCCCATTTCTGTTGTCTCTAGTGCTCTCTTTCCATCTTCCCCACATCTGATCCCTCCTGTTTCCAATCCCACCTCCACCTCTGTTCAGTCCCCCACCCACCCACCCATGATGTCTATTCTATTTCTCCTTCTCAGTGAGAATCACACATCTCCTTATTACTTAGCATCTTTGGATCTGTGGATTGTAGCATGGTTATCTTTTATGGATATTAACTACTTACAAGTGAGTACATACTATGTTTGTCTTTCTGGGTCTCGGTTACTTTATTCAGGAAAATCTTTTCTAGTTCCATTTGCCTGCAAAATTTATAATGTTTTTGTTTTTAATAGCTGTATAGTTTTCTGTTGTATAAATGAACCATATTTTCTGTATCCATTCTTCAGTTGAGGGACATATGGGTTGTTTCCAATTTCTGGATATTATTAATAAAGCTGCTGTGAACATAGTTGAGCAGGTGTCCTTGCGGGAGAATGGAACATCTTTTGTGTATATGCCCAGGAGAAGTATAGCTGGATCTTGAAGTAGATCTATTCCCAGTTTTCTGAGAAACTGTCAAATTGATTTCCAAAGTGGCTGTACATGTTTGCACTCCCACCAGCAATGGAGGGCTGTTCCCCTTGCTCCATAATCCTTGCCAGCATGAGCTGTAGCTTGAGTTTTTGATATTAGCTATTCTGATAGGTGTAAGATAGAATCTCAGAGTTGTTTTGATTTGCATTTCCCTGATGGCTAAGGATGTTGAACATTCCTTTAAGTGCTTACCAGTCAGTAGAGAGTCCTCTGTTGACAAATTTCTGTTTAGATCTGTACCCCACTTTTAAAAATTGGATTATCTTGGTTGTTGATGTCTAACTTCTTGAGTTCGTTATATACTTTGGATATTAGCTCTCTGTTGGTTGTGGGGTTCGTGAAGATCTTCTCCCATTCTGTAGGCTGCAGTTTTGTCCTTTTGACAGTACTCTTTGCCTTACGAAAGCGTTTCAGTTTTGTGAGGTCCCATTTAATTAATTGTTGATCTTAGTGCCTGAGCTCTGGTGTTCAGTTCATGAAGATGCCTCCTGTGTCAGTGCATTCAAGGCTCTTCCCCACCTTTTCTTCTATCAGGTTTAGTGTATCTAGTTTTAGGTTGAAGTCTTTAGTCTACTTGGTTTTGAAGATGCTTTCATTTTTCCATTGTATAGTTTTGGCGTCCTTGTCAAAAATCAAGTGTCCATAGATTTGTGGATTTACTTCTGGGTCTTCAATTCAATTGCATTTGTTAGTCTGTCTGTTTTTATGGCAATACCATGCATGCTTTTTGTTGTTGTTGTTGTGTTTGTTTGTTTGCTTTGTTTGGTTTTGATTTATGTTGCTCTGCAGTCCAGCTTGAAATCAAGAATGGTGGATACCTCCAGGAGTTCTCTTTTATTGTATAGGATTGCTTTAGCTATCCTGGGTTTTTTGTTTTTTCATATGAAATTGAGAATTGTTCTTTCAAGGTGTGTAAAGAATTGTGTTGCAATTTTGATGGGAATTGCATTGAATGTGTAGATTGCTTTTGGAAGGTGGCCATTTTTACTATGTTAATCCTACCAATCCATGAATATGGGAGATCTTTCCATCTTCTGAGATCTTACTCAATTTCTTTCTTTAGTGACTTAAGTTTTTTGTTATATAGGCTTTCACTTGCTTGGTTAGAGTTACACTAAGATATTTTATATTTATATTTTATAGGGTGTTGTTTCCCTAATTTCTTTCTCAACCCTTTTATCATATATATATATATATATATGTATATATATATATATATATATACATATATATATATATATATATAGGAAGGTTACTGATTTTTTTTTTGAGTTAATTTTGTGTCCAACCACTTCAATGATGGTATTTATCTTAGGGTTTTACTGCAGTGAACAGATACAACTCTTATAAGACAACTCTTATAAGGACAATATTTAATTGGGACTGACTTACAGGTTCAGAGGTTCAGTCCATTATTATCAAGGCAGGAGAATGGCAGTGTCTCAGAAGGCATGGTGCAGGAGGAGCTGAGAGTTATGTATCTTCGTCTGAAGCCTGCTAGGAGAAGACTGGCTTCCAGGTAGATAGAACTAGGGTCTAAAAGCCCAAGCCCACAGTGACAGACTTCCTCCAACAAGGCCACAACTCCTAGTCATGCCACTCTTTGTGCCAAGGGTATTCAGACCAGGACATTCCACTCCTTGGCCTCCATAGGCTTGTTCAAACATATGAGTCTGTGGGGGCCATACCTAAACATAAGTATGTCAAAATATATTTAGTCCAACTTCAAAAGTCCCCATAGTATATAGCAGTCTCAACAGTGTTAAAAGTCTAAAGTTTAAAGTCTTTCTTGAGATTCATCCAATCACTTAACTGTAATCTGCAAAGTAAGACAGGAAACCAGCTGGGCAAACACCAGCCTCTGCATCTCCATGGCTGATGACAAAGAGGTCTTCACATCTCCAATCCTTTCTCATCTGTGTTGACTGCACAAACTTCTTTCTCCTGGGCTGGTTCCACACCCTGTTAGCAGCTTTTCTCAGCAGATATCCCATGGCTCTGACATCTCAAACATCTTGGGGTCTCTGAGGTAACTTTGGCATTACAGCTTCTTATTCCAATGTCTAGGATCCACAGATGATCTTCTAGTCTCCTCCAAAGGGCTTGGGTCATATCTCCAGCTCTGCTCTCGGTAGCACGATAGGCCCTGGTTGACTGCACTCCACTGCTGTTGCTGTTCTTGGTAATGATCCCATGGTACTGGCATCTCCAATACACTGGGGTCTTCTACTGCAACTAGGCTTCACCAATAGCTTCCCATAAGCTCTCTTCATGGTGCTGAGCCTCAGCTTCTTTGTATGATCTCTTCAGTCCTGGGCTGTCAATGCAACTAAGGTTGTACCTTCACTAATGGCCTTCCCTGACCTCTCACAGTATGAAGCCTCAGCTGCTCTCCATGACTCTTTCATACCTTCAAAAGTAGTATGACCTGGGTGACTCCTACATATCACCAAGTCCAGCTATAGCATGAGAGACAACCTTAGCTATCTCTGGAACACAGCCTCTGTGGTCTCAGAAAACACTTCCCAGAAGATTTCACCTCAATGATGCTGGTCTCTTCTTAATTACTACTAATTTCTTAGCTCCAGCCAACTAGAATCAATTGTCCCAGTGGTCCCTTCTATTGTGGTCTTTAAAGCCAGGGTCACATGGCTGAAGCTGCCAAGTTCTGCTGCTTGCTGTGACTGTAACATAGTCCATTGTTTTATTACATTACCATCAGCTTTCTGTTTTCCAACTTCTTCACTGCCTAAGCTTCACTGTCCTGGAACTTTCTCTGTAGATTGACCTTGAAATCAGAGATCTGTATGGCTCTGTCTCCTGAAGGCTGGGGTCATAGGCATGGACCTGGACTTAAGCTTTTCTCTACTTGGAACTTGCTCTATACCAGGCTGGCCTTGAACTCAGAGATCTGCTTACCTCTGTGTCTTGGGATTAAAGATGTGTAACTATCAAGCTTGGACCTAAGCTTAGCTCCGTGAGATCTTGCCCCAAAGTCATCACTCTCTTAATCTGTTTATCTCCTTAAACATAGGATTCAGCTCCATTTCGCTTCCTGGTGTCCCCTTATTACTTGAATCATATTTTTACATTCTTTTCTTTTTAAGTTTTGTGTTAGTCAGGGTTTCTATTCCTGCACAAACATCATGACCAAGAAGCAAGTTGGGGAGGAAAGGGTTTATTTAGCTTACTTCCACATTGCTGTTGATGAGGAAGTCAGGACTGGAACTCAAGCAGGTCAGGAAGCAGGAGCTGACACAGAGGCCATGGAGGGATGTTTCTTACTGACTTGCTTCCTCTGGCTTGCTCAGCCTGCTTTCTTATAGAACCCAAGACTTCCAGCCCAGGGATGGCACCACCCACAAGGGGCCCTACCCCCTTGATCACTAATTGAGAAAATGCCCCACAGCTGGGTCTCGTGGAGGCACTTCCCCAACTGAAGCTCCCTTTTCTGTGACAACTCTAGCCTGTGTCAACTTGACACACAAAAGCAGCCAGTACAAACTTGCTATGCTTTATCAAAAAGCTCTTTATGAGAGTAATCCAAAGGTCAAAGTCTGTGCTAGGCTTTTCTGAGACTTCCTTTTGTCAATGCAATTAACCAAAATCTCTTTACCTTAGCTTCAAGCTAACTCTTTGGACAATGGCAAAAAGCAACAACATTCTTCACCAAAAGATCACAAGAACAGTCTCTGGCCACATATTAAAATTCTTCTCTGGAACCTCTAGAGCTAGGCTTCCATAGTTCAGATCACCCTCAGCACACATTCTTCCCTATTCCTACTAGGATAGCATTCTACTGCTTTCTAAATCCAAAGTCCGCAAATCCATATTCTTCCAAATAAAAACATGGTCAGAACTATCACAGCAATAAATAAACCAGTCCTGGCCACCAACTTGTTTTACTGCTGTGAACAGACTCTTGTGGCCAAGGCAACTCTTACGAGGACAACATTTAATTGGGGCTGGCTTGCAGGTTCAGAGGTTCAGTCCATTATCATCAAGGCATTAGCATGGCAGGATCCAGGCAGGCATGGCGCAGGAAGAGCTGAGAGTTCTACATCTTCTCTAAAGCCTGCTAGGAGAAGACTGGCTTCCAGGTAGATAGGATATGTGCCCACAGTGACACACATCCTCCAGCAAGGTCACACTTCCAAATAATGCCACTCCTTGCTAGGCATATTCAAACCACCATAGTGTTTATCAGCTGCAGGAGTTCCCTGGTAGAATTTTGGTGGTCACTTTGTGACCATCATATCTGTGAACAGTGATACTTTGACTTCTTCCATTCTAACCCCTTAGTCTTCCTTAGTTGTCTTATTGTTTTAGCTAAAACTTCAAAAACTAACTATATTAAATAGGTATGGAGGAAATGGACAACCTTGTCTTGTCCCTCATTTTAGTGGAATTGCTTTTAAGTTTTTCTCCATCAATTTGATGTTGGCTATAGGCTTGCTGCATTTTGCCTTTAATATGTTTAGGTATGTGACTTATATCCCTGATCTTGCTAGGATTTTTATCATGAAGGGGTATTGGAGTCTTTCAAAGGCTTTTTCAGCATCTAATGAGATGATCATGTGGCTTTTTTTTCTTTCAGTTTGTTTATATGGTGAATTACATCGATGGGTTTTTGTATGTCGAACCATCCCTGCATCTTTGGAGTGAAGCCTACTTGATCATGGTGGATGATCTTTTTGATGTGTTCTTGGATTTGGTTTTCGAGTGTTCTGTTGAATATTTTTGCATCAGTGTTCATAAGGGAAACTGGTCTGAAAATTTTTTTCTTTGTTGAATCTGTGTGGTTTAGGTATCTGAGTGACTGTGGTGTCATAAAAATGCATTTGACAATGTTTTTTTCTGTTTCTGTTTTGTGAAATAACTTGACGATTATTGGTATTAGGTTTTCTTTGAAAGGCTGGTAGAATTTTGTGCTAAAACCATCTGGAGCTGGACTTTTTGTTGGTTGGGAGACTTTTAATGACTGCTTCTATTTTCTTAGGGGTTATTAGGTCTATTTAAATTGTTTATCTAATCTTCATTTAACTTTGGTTAAGTGGTATATCTATTGAGAAAATTGCACATTTTTTCCCCAGATTTTCTGATTTTTAGTTTTCCAATTAGGTTTTTGAAGTATGCCCTAATGATTCTTTGGATTTCATCAGTGTCTGTCATTATGTCTCCCTTCTCATTTCTGGTTTTGTTAATTTGGATATTTTCTCTCTGTCTTTTAGTTAGTTTGGTTAAAGGTTTCATCTATCGTATTCATTTTCTCAAAGAACCAACTCTTGGTTTCTTTGATTCTTTGTATTGTTCTCTTTGTTTGTTTTATTGATTTCAACCCTTAGTTTGATTATCTCCTGCTCTCTCTACCTCTTGGGTGTGTTTGGTTCTTTTTGTTCTAGGGAATTCAAGTGTGCTGTTAAGTCCTTAATATGAGATCACACTGATCTCTTTAATGAAGGCACTCAGTGTTATGATCTTTCCTCTTAACACTGATTTCATTGGCTCCCATAAATCTGTGTGTTGTGCATTTGTTTTCATTGAATTCTAGAAAACCTTTAATTTCTTTATTTCTTCCTTGATCCAGTGATCATTGAGTAGAGTTGTTAAGTTTCCATGAGTTGTAGGCTTTTGTGTTCTTCAAGGCCAGCTTTAATCCATGGTGGTTTGATAGAATACAGGGAGTTATTTCAGTTTTCTTGTATCTGTTGAGACTTACTTGTGCTTTACTATACATCATTAATTTTGTAGAAGGTTCTGTGAGGTGCTGAGAAGAAGGTATATTCTTTTGTGTTTGGGTGAAGTATTCTGTAGCTATGTTAGGTTCATTTGAATCATAATGTCTATTAGTTCCATTATTTCTCTGTTTAGTTTCGATCTGGATGACCTATCCATTGGTGAGAGTGGGGTGTTGCATTCTCCAACTATTAATGTGTGAGGTTTGATGTGTGGTTTAAACTTTAGTGGTGTTTCTTTCACACATGTTGGTACTCTTCTATCTGGAGCATAAATCCTGAGAATCAAGATGTAATCTTGATGGATTTTTCCTTTGGAAAGTATGAAGTGTTCTTCCCCATCTCTTTTGACTAATTTTACTTGGTACATCTATTTTGTTAGATATTAGAATGGCTACACCAGTTTGCTCCTTGGGTCTCTTTGCTCAGAAAATATTTTTTCAGCCCTTTCTTTACTCTGAGGTAATCTCTAACACTGAAGTTGAGTTGTGTTACTTTTATGCAGCAGAATGATGAATCCTGCTTATGCATCTACTCTGTTAGCTTGTGTCTTTGTATTTGGGAATTGAGTCCACTGAAATTGAGAGATATTAATGACCAATAATTGTTAATTCCTCTTATTTCAATATTGGTGGTGGTTTTATGTGTGTGCATGTGTGTGTGTGTGTGCTTGTGTGTGTGTGTGTGCGCGTGCACGCGTGTGTTTGTGATCCAACCCTTCTTGGATTCTGTGGTGTGAAAATATTCCCTATGTTTTTGCAGGGTATAGTTCACATCTTTGGGTTGGAGTTTTTTCTTCTAGTATCTTCTGTAGGGCTTGATTTATGTTCAAATCTGATCATAGCACGGTGTATCTTGTTTTCTCCATTTATTGTGATTGAAAGTTTTGATGGATATAGTAGTCTGGGCTGGCATCTGTAGTCTCTTATGAGTATGCAGGGTTCTTAGAATCTCTGTTGAGAATTCAGGTGTCATTCTGATATGCTAATTGGCCCCTTTCCCTTGCAGCTTTTAATATTCTTTCTTTGTTCTGTACAATGAGTGCTTTAATTATTATGTGGCAGGAGAACTTTCTTTTTTTGGTCAATCTCTTTGGTGTTCTCTAAACTTCTTATATGCTTATAGGCATCTCTCTCTTTTTTTTCTGGTTTTTCGAGACAGGGTTTGGCATCTCTTTCTTTAGGTTAGAGAAATTTTCTTCTATGATTTAGTTGAGAATATTTTCTGGTCCTTTGAGTTAGGAATCTTCTTTTATTTCTATTATTTTTAGTTCTTTTTTTTTTTTCTCATAGTGTCTCAGATTCCCTGGATGTTTTGTGTGAGGAACTTTTAATTTCTTCTATTGTATTTTCTACAACTGAGATTCTCTCTTCAATCTCTTGTATTCTGTTGGTGATACTTGTATCTATAGTTCTGTTTGCTTACCTAGGTTTTCCATCTCCAGGATTCCGAGTTTGTGCTTTGTT
>NW_022196903.1:3493457-3494285 GCF_008632895.1 Mastomys coucha
TTTTTTATTGCTTCTATTTTGGGTCTTGAATGGTTTTATTCATTCCCTTTACCTGTTTGATTGTTATTTTCCTGTATTTTTTTAAAGGAGTGTATTCACTTTCCCTTTAAAGGTTTATATCATTCATAAGATTGGATTTAAGGTCATTTTTTCATGCTTCAGCAGTGTTGGAATATCCAGGGTTTGCTGTAGTAGGATAGCTGGAGTCTCGTGGTGTCATATTGACCTGCCTTTTGTTGATTGTGTCTTTACAGTGGCTTCTAGCCATGTGGGTTTTGAGGTTGTTACAGGCTTATGTGCTGATTTCTGAGTTTATCTTTGTTAGATGGGCAGTTTTTGGACATTTCTCCTCTTGGTTTCTGTTTCTTGTTCATCTTCTGGCTTCAGTAGCCTGGGATTCCGGTGACTAGCAAGTCTTCAGGTTCAGTAGAGTGTCTCTGCTGAAGTGTTTGTGGCCTGCATGACCTCTGGAGTTTTGTGTGCCAGTGTTGCCTCTGAGGTCCCTAGAACCTGCATGACTTCCAGGAAAGCAGTGGTCTTCTGCTGCAGTTGTCAGCCAGAAAATCGAGCCTAGGAGATATGGGGTGCAGTAAGTGTGCTTTAAGGGAAGTTGGTGGGCATAGGGCATAGAACAAGGTCTTGTCTAGGATCCCTGGTACTGGCATAGCCTCTGGGAAAACAGGAGGAGTTGTGGGCCAGAAAATGGAATCTGAGGGATGGAATTTATATTCTTTTTCTTTAAAATTTTGTGTTTAGTCTGTAGTTATTTTTTTTATTAGATGTTTTCTTTATTTACAATATCTCCTTTCTCAGGTTCCCCTCCAAAAA
>NW_022196903.1:3494345-3495719 GCF_008632895.1 Mastomys coucha
TGGCCATCTTCTGCTATACATATGCTGCTGGAGCCATTAGTTCCACCATGTGTACTCTTTGGTTGGTGTTTTAGTCCCTGGGAGCTTTGAGGGTACTAGTTAGTTCATTTTGTTGTTCGTCCTAAGGGGCTGCAAACCCTTCAGCTTCTTGGGTCCTTTCTCTAGCTCCCTCATTGGGGACCCTGTACTCAGTCCAATGGATGGCTGTGAGCCTCTACTTCTGTATTAGTCAGGTACTGTCAGAGCCTCTCAGGAGACAGCTATATCAGGCTCCTGACATCTAGCACTTGCTGGCATCCACAATAGTGTCTAGATTTGATGACTGAGTATGGGAAGGATTCCCAGGTGGAGCAGTCTCTGGATAGTCCTTCCTTTAGTCTCTACAACTCCTTCCATGGGTATTTTGTTCCCCCTTTTAAGAAGGAATGAAGTATCCACACTTTGGTCTTCCTTCTTCTTGAGTTTCTTGTAGTTTGTGGTTTCTACTTTGTGTATTCTGACCTTCTGGGCTAATATCCACAGTCTGCAGTTATTTTTAAAAGATTATTTATTTATTTTTATGTATATGAATACACTGTAGCTGTCTTTAGACATACCAGAAGAGGACATCAGAATTCATTACAGGTGGTTGTAAGCTACCATGTAGTTGCTGGGAATTGAACTCAGTACCTCTGGAAGAGCAGCCAGTGCTCTTAACTACTGAGCGTTCCCTCCAGCCCAGTCTGCAGTCACTTAATTGGATATATATGGTAGTTTTGAATATGTTTATTAGTTTACTAAAATAGTTTATCTATAGTCATGAGTTTATTGATTCTTTTTAATATTTGGAATATATCGATACTTTATCTTTCCCTTAGTTTTAATACTGAAATATAATTTATCATAAACAACTATTTTCTTCCTTTCATTCCTTTTATGTATTTATTCTTTGAAGATAGGGTTTCACTATGTATACTGTGTACATATAGACGAGGTCGGTCTCAGACTCAAAGATAGATCCTTGCCTCTGGCTCTTGAGTGCTAGGGTTAAAGATGTGCACTACTATCCACTACACCCAGCACAACTGTTTCTTTCTTCCCCCTTTCTCCTTTCTTCCTTTCTTCTTTTCTTCCTTTTTTTGAGACAGGATTTCTCTATGTAGCCCTGGCTGACCTGGAACTTGATGTGTAAACCTGGCTGGCCTTGAACGTGAAAAGGTCAGCCTGCCCTTGGCTCCCAAGTGCTGGTATTAAAGGCATGCAACACCATGACTACTACAACTGTTCAGTAATATAGCACAACTATAATAGATATATCATGAAAAAGGATAACATAGAACTGTCATGGTAAATTTTGAACTGGTGTGCATTAAGTAGAGTTTTGTTTTTTGGTTG
>NW_022196903.1:3495729-3507067 GCF_008632895.1 Mastomys coucha
GGCTTATCTAGGAGCCTACCATTTCTTACTTATTGGACTCTCTTGTCTTTTACTCCCCCTTTAAAGTACAGATAGTTAATTCTCTTGAACAAGGCACTATAGGGGCATTACCCTCCTGTGGTCAAAAACCTTCATATAAAGTTCTAGATTTTCCCAAACCAAATTACTAATGGTTTGCTATTGACTGGAGGTCTTAAAATATCACAAAAGTCCATTAACACATGCCTTACATTTATATGTATATGTTGGTAGCCTGTTGTCCCAGCCACTTGCAAGGCAGAGGAGGAGAATCTCATAGTGATTAACATTGATTGACATTGTTTAACAGTTTATGGCCAGACTACCCCAAATGCACCTGATTAGGTCTGATCTCGGAAATTGAGCAGTTTCTTTCCTGGTTAGTACTTGGATGGGAAACATTGGTTAACAGTTAGCCACTTAGTGTATGTTGCTGGATAGTTGGGCCATTCCAAGCCACAGTGTTCCTATCAATATGGCATCTAAGGTTAAAGATTAAGTAGGCTAGTGTTTGCATACCCTAAACACAGTGTATCATGAGCATTCCTGGTTTTGCCTCTCATGAGGAGTAGGAAGGTTAATAAGAAGATAGGGTTTACAAATAAGAGATTTGAGGGTCCAAAGGAAAGCAAATTATAATTTTATTACCCATGTTTTCTTCTCTTCCATATCTCACTAGTTGTAAAATCCTATTGACTCCCTTTCCTTTTATGGTCTCAGAATTCTGACCTGTCGTTCTTGTCCCAGCTGCTGTCCCGTTAGTGCTGGTGTTAATTTGATAAGGAAACTTGTAATACTCTGTTTCTGCAATGTGGCTTTGATCAGGCTCCTGCCTTTTTGAGAACTGGTTCTGTTTTCCCATTGACCTCTCTTGACCCTGGAATTCAAAAGTATGCAATGTCTTATCCCAACTGAGTACTTGCTGTCATAACTTATGTGCTGTGGTCATTCATTTGAGAACTGTGCTCTGAAATTGACCAGGTTGTTTTGTTCCTCACTTATTCAGTTGGATAATAGGATTCTTCTACATAACCAGAGTCTAAAGTGGTTTCAAAACATCCCCAAATTCTATGATCCTATGCTGTCTTTCTTACATCTTCCAATGACCATCAGATATCTCTGTCTTCTAATTTCCGAAAACTCTACTTTTCTTTGGTCTTTACTGCTTCCAACGTTGCGTAGTAATTGTGTGTATGCTTTGCCATCAGGATCTGATGGTTCTGTAAGGACAAGAACAATGCTTTGCTTGTGTCTGTGCTTTGGAGTCATCTATAACATACTCTTAGTAAGCCATTCTTCCCTTAAGGCAGTCATCCTCAACCTTCCTCATGCTGTGACCCTTTAATGCAGTTCCTCATGTTGTTGTGACCCCAACCATAACATTATTTTTATAACTGTAAATTCTGGCACAGTTATGAATCCTAATATAAATATGTGATATGCACGATGTGTGCCATTCCAGTGAAAGGATTGTTTAACCCTCAAGAGGTCTTGAGCCACAAGTTAAGAATCACTGCCTTAGGAGAAAAGTCAGTGACTATACTGATGTCTGAGTTGCATAAAAGCTAGCCAATCAAGTATATTTACTATAGTATTTATAAAATTGAGAACTCACATCAAGGCCTAACCTCTTAAATGGTATTTCATAAATATGAGAATGCAGAACACTTCAATTCCTGGCTTGCTCAGTGTTGAGTTTTAGTGTCTTGCTATGTGGCAATTAATCCATACTTGGTCTTTATAAAAAGTGGTACCACAGGGACTGGAGAGATGGCCCAGCGGTTAAGAGCATTGGTTTCTCTTCCAAAGAATCCAGGTTTGATTCTCAGCACCCACATGGTAGTTCACAACCATCTGTAACTCCAGTTCTAAGGGATATAATGTTGCTTCTGATTCTTTGAGTAAAAGCACCAGAAATACAGACAGTACACACACACACACACACACACACACACACACACACACACACACACAAACAAATTCATACACATAAAATAAAATAAACCTGATTAAAAAGAAGACCTGCTACCAGAGATCTGAGTTTCTAATTATTCAGAACAAGTTTGAGTAGCATAATATTCTTTTTTGTTTGTTTAATGTAGTATTTTAAGTGCCTGATGCAGGGAGAAATAAGAATGTTTGGATAGTAATATGGAGGAAACCTGAAACTGAGTGCTGGCCATGTGGTTTCCTTATATTGCAGTCACTGCCATTTTCTTCAGGAAGAAGAGCGATGGGACAGCCCACAGGTTACATGGAATTTAACATTCGCTATGAAGTGGTTTATAACTGGATTTAGCGATTTATATTTGAACCTGAGGCTACACCAAATAGCTCTAGGCACGTAGTTTTTAAATTACGTGTAATTTTACAATCTTCCACTTGGTGGCAGAAAATCCTTATATGTAGAAAGACTTTACAGCCTAAAATCGGAAAACTTTTTGTTTTAGTCCAAGTACCAACATTCATGAATTATTTAAGTTAGCTGTGCTGTTGCCATCCTATATCACACGTGCACACTGAGTTTAGAGGAGAGTTGTCTTCTGGGAAGCTTTAATCCATTTTGAATGGTCCATTTGAGTATTTCTGAATAGCATTTATGTAATTGAGTTTTCTTAGGTTAGGAGAAATTGAAAAGAATTACTTGTTATCTCCAGCGTAAAAACTACTGTGTGAAATGATTTTATTTAAAATATTAATAATTGGTTCATTATGATCTTTTGTTTTGTTATTAGATTTTTTTTAGCCTTCTTTCTCTTGCAGTTTTTACTCTTCTCTATATTTTCCTGTTCTTAACTGAAGAAATTAATTCATTCAGTATATTCTATGTAAATGCCCATTATGTGTTAGATACCATCCTACACACTGATGTCTGCAATAAGTAACAAATAAACAACAACAAAACCAAGAAAGTCTGGCAGAATTGCTCAGTGGACCAAAGTACCTGTGGTCAGACAACATTTGATATTGGATCCACAAGAGGGCAGGAGAGAACCAGTTTCAGAGAGTTGTTCTTTGATCTCCACATGCCCAATACACACACACACACACACACACACACACACACACACACACCACAATTAATTAATAAGAAATTAGCTAAACAAAATACAAGGCAAGGGGTTTCTGTTTGTTTTTGATTTATTTGTGTGTCTACGTGCATGAGTGTGCAGGTGCCTTTGGAGTATCAGAAGAGGATGTCAGATCTCCTGCATCTGGTGGTACAGGAAATTGTAGGCTGCCTGGCATGGATGCTGGAGACTGGAGAGCAGTAAGAACCCTCTGTCCCTGGCACGCTGTTCAGCCTTTCCGGTCATAGTGTTCTTACGCACCAAGCATAAAATGTGTTCAGTTAACATTTGTCGTATTTCTGGAACAAAGTACACTGTCTGTGACCTTTTTAAGAGCATACAGCTTTTCCTTGGGTAGAACAGATGGTTGGAGTGTGAGGAGAAGAATGGTATGATGACCTAAAATGTCAAGTTAGATATTTAGACAACTTCTAAAAAAAGTCAAACTATTCTTTTCCCTCTGTTTTTGACTAGTAGATGGTAGTGACTTATAGTAGAAAACAACATTACTTTCAGTCAGTAACATTTTGACATTTTTCAGTGAGTTTAAGGTTTTTCTTTTTTTTAAGCAGTATTTGTATTTTTATTCTTTGACAATTTTATGTTATTTATTTTGAACATATCCACCCACTGTCTGACCCAGTGTTATTACTCTGAAGAAACATCACAACTAATGCAGCTCTTATACAAGAAAGCATGTAATTGGGGCTTTCTTGAAGTTCCAGAGGTTTAATCCATTGTCATCATGGTGGGAGCATGGCAGCATGTAGGCGGTTACTTCTGGAGAAGTAACTGAAAGCTACATGCTGATCTGGACATAGAGAGACTCTGCTTGCCATGGGCATTTGAAACCTCAAAGCCCAGCCCCAGTGACAAACTTTCTCCAGCAAGGTCACGCTTCCTGATCCTTTCAATATTCCTAGTGACCAAGTATTCAAATCTATGAATCTCTGGGAGCCATTCTCACTGAAATCACCATAGCCCCTAACTGCTTTCCTAACTGTCCCCACCACCCTCCTGCCATCTCTTCTCCCCTTTTTATTATGTTTTTGCATAATTTGTTATCAGGCTGTCATGCATGTAGGGAATGAAAGAAGTACAAAGGCACCGTCTCCCTACATGTTTGAAATACCAGTCGATTGACTTAGAAACCCGGCTTCGTCGTTAGAACTGTAATATAATTATTTAGAATGGATGTTGCTGTAAACATAAGTTTTCAAGTTATAAAAACATATCTGGGTACTTTATGGCATGAAACAACTAGTCATAGGCCACACCGCTGTTCATATCTCTAAACCTTTTTCTTTTCTTTTTTCCTAAAGAATATACATATGGTTTTATTTTTAAAAATTTCTTAAAATTGACTGCAGTCTTTTTTTGGAGGTGCGTTTTGTGAAAATTGACCTCCATGTGGGTGCTGAGACAGGCAGAGACTCTCAGGGTGAACTCTGCTCAATAGAAGATGCTCTTGTATCAGCATATTTGGTGTGTTTGGTGTGTTTAAGTGCATCAAACATTTACAGTCAGAATCTTTTTTGTCTTTAAACTTTCTTTGGAAGTTTTGTGAAACCATTTGTTCCATCAGTTGTCCCCGTTTCAGATTATTATGAATGCTTTGACAGAGTCAGATGCTCCAAATCATGTGCGTTTTTTTCCATCTTGGCATCAGTATGAGCTTGTCCCATTTTAAACAGGAGACCCCTGTGCTCCTTGATAGCACTTCAGAGGCTGGATGCTCACTTACAGGCTTTTCTCAAGATGAACAGCCTGTGCTTGTTCATGACCGATGGTTCCTTGGCCATGACTTTCAGTGTCCAGTTTACAAGCTACCTCTTAAACACTGTTGAAATCACCAGCCTTCATTTATTTGATCAATACTTTGATTAATGTTGACTGGATTTGAACAAAATGCAACTAAAATTAAGGGTGCTAGATTACAAAAAAAGGCCCATTCTCATTGTAGGTCATTAGGTGGATTCACACACGAATTGTGCAGATACTGTAGGATTCACCATCATGATGAAGAGCTGACACTCCACTGCAGTCTTATTGTAAGAGGTTGTCAGATTACTTGTGTTGTGATGGGGGCAGATTTTTAGGAAAGTGTCAATTTGACAATGGAGTGTTTGGGCTGTGGCAGTTTTGGGCACAGTATGAATTATAAATTATATGCTGCAACTCAGATGAAATACATTCCTCTCTAAAGGCACTCAGTTTAGTAGGAACATTATTACTTCCTTTGACATTCTGCTTTAAATGTATATTGGTGTTATCACTTTAAACCCAAGTAATTTGTCTTCACTGTTGAACTTGTAAAAACTAAATTTATAACACCGTTAAGAGTACTATTTGTAATAACCTTACTGCAATTCAATGAATTTGATAAAATAAATCAAGATGTCATTAGAGCTAATTTATTGGCTTTTTATTTAAAACATTTTCTAGCACTGATACAATATATCATTTAAATGTTTGCCAAGTGGTTCTTTTTGCTATCAATTTAACAATTATTAATTTATTTTTTGTATGTGCACAAAAAAATCTAGGATAAAAATGAATGAATTTAGCTTAGATGACAAGTTGTAAGTTGATCTGATTCTTAAAGGATATGTTTCCCAGTGTAAAATGCTAGGACTGTATTATGTGTAGCTGTTAAGTGATAATTAAGATTGAAACATTCCTGCCGGGTGGTGGTGGTGCACACCTTTAATCCCAGCATTTGGGAGGCAGAGGCAGGTGGATTTCTGAGTTCGATGCCAGCCTGGTCTACAGAGTGAGTTCCAGGACAGCCAGGGCTACTCAGAGAAACCCTGTCTCGAAAAAACCAAAAAAAAAAAACCAAAAAAAAAAAAGATTGAAACATTTCATCCTTCAGGGAAGCTCCTTAAGCAGGAAGGTAAATAACTCATAATAACTTCAGGAAGTCCCTAAAACTGACCAGATTCTCTAGGCCACTGCTGCCATAAAAGCAGAGAGTCCCTGCCTCAGGCAGAGTAAAGCTGAGCTTCATATAAGACTATCAGAGTAGAAAAGCTACAGAGAAGACTCTCAGATAAGCCAAGCTACCTGGAAGAAGCAAAAATTAGCAAAAAATGAGCTGGTTGAAAAAAATTGATGCTAACTGAGGCACCTAAAAAGAACACTCTTCAACATGTTGATCTACCTGCGGCTGTGCAGTGTGTGCCAGGTTCCCAGCTTTTTAAAGCTGCCACACCCATGTTTGGGTGGTCTTTGGCAATGCAGCTTTTTGTCTTTTCTGCTCCTGTAAGTAACCCCTCACCCATACTCACCCAATAAAACTCAGTGGTTTACCAAGTTGTACTTTCCTGGTGTCTTAGTTAGGGTTTCTATTCCTGCACAACATCATGACCAAGAAGCAAGTTGGAGAGGAAAAGGTTTATTGAGCTTACACTTCCACATGGCTGTTGATCACCAGAGGAAATCAAGACTGGAACTCAAGCAGGTCAGGAAGCAGGAGCTGATGCAGAGGCCATGGAGAGAGATGTTCCTTGCTGGCTTGCTTCTCCTGGCTTGCTCAGCCTGCTCTCTTATAGAAACCAAGACTTCCAGCCCAGGGATGGCACCACCCACAAGGGGCCCTACCACCTTGATCACTAATTGAGAAAATGCCCCACAGCTGGATCTCATAGAGGCATTTCCCCAACTGAAACTCCCTTCTTTGTGATAACTCCAGCCTGGGTCAAGTTGACACACAAAACCAGCCTGGTACACCTGGTATCTGTACTTTGGGTCTATCTTAGGTTGTATATCTGGTATGAGTAGCTGTAAATGTTGCATCCCAGGGAATGCTTTGCCACAAAACAGTAGCTGTACATGATGAGTATGTATAGCCTTAAAATAATTGGAGATTACCTTTCATGTAAATATGGATTAATTAGTAAATTAGTTAATTAGTAGATAGGTGTATAATCATATGTATGTGACCAGTGATTTTGCAGTATAATGTGTATTTATCATGAAATTGTTTATTAACAGAGTTTGTATTTTTCATTCGAGAGGAACCTTTTATTGTTAGCATGTAAGGAGTGCCAAAAGAGTTACAAAATTAAAAGCATTAATAAACAATAAGTAAATAGTTAACAGATTTGTATCATATGTTAAATGACAAAATTATTGTCCCAGGAACAAAGTGTTTGTTGTACTTACTTTCTGCATACTCAGTTTGCTGTACATATTTTACATGTATCTAGCCTTTTTCATGCTTCCATGCAGTACACTTACTGGCTGCTTTGTATGTTTTATAGGCCAAAACATATTACATCATAAATGCCTAGAACAGTGGTTTTCAACTTGTGAGTCCTGAGCCCTGGCAGGGGTAGGGGATGGCCCCTTCACAGGGGATACCTAAGACCATTTGACAACACAGGTGTTTATATTGTGATTCATAGCAGTAGCAAAATTAGTTATGAAGTAGCAATGAAATAACTTTATGTTTATGGGGTCACCAAACATGAGGAACTATATTAGAAGGTCGCAGCATTAGGAAGGTTGAGAACCAATGTTCTAAAATCTCAAGGGCATGGTTCTGGAATTGCTACAGCCCTGGAAGGACCTTGAGGTGTGTGCAATCCTAATAGTGGAAATATGCTGGTGGAGTTGAGGGGAGCATGTCTTGAGACAGGAACTGACTTTAAAAAATGGGGTTAGTATAGGAAAGTGAAGCTTCTTCTTAATTTTAATGTTCAGTATTAAACTCAAATATTGTGTGATGTGAATAACTCTCTGTAAACCAGAATGATTGTTATATAATTCATACTTGATAACAATAATATTCTTAGAGATATGTGCTATGGTTTTACGCATAAACCCCATTTTTTTTTGATGCTGGGTATTGGACCCAAGGCATCTCGCATGCTCACCTTTGTCTTGTTTCTGGTTTCCATGGAGATGCTTTGAGTTTCATTTTTTCCCATTATTATAATGTTGGCTGTACCTTTATTTATATATAGATCTCTCTTCTTAATAATTCTAAATTCCATCAAGTTGAAAATTAAGATTAATCACATAGGGATGTTGTTTGTTGTGCAACATTAAAGATTATGAGTGCGTTTTTTATACACACTGGCCATCTGCATGTTTTCCTAGGTGAAGTGTGCGCTCCTGGTTTTCATCCCTTTTCCTGAATTGCTTTTGCTGCTCAGAGTTCCTACATTTTGAATTTCAGTCCTGTTGTATGTGGCATGTATTGTCTTCTCTGCTTTCTGTTCATCTTGAAAGAAGTCTGTTTTGAACAAGTGTTTCATTTTGATGATCTGGCTTATCAGGCTTTTCTTTCATGGGTCAGGCGTAGGCTTTTGGTGTCAAGTTGTCAATGTTTCATTTGCCTTGAAGATTTGCTACTGTTCTTCCTTCGATAGTTCTGTAGCTTACATTTTATGGAGTTCATTTTCAATTAATTTGTGTGTGGTTTAGGGTTTAAGTTCAAGGTTTTTCGCTTTACTCCTCCAGGTATCTAGTTATTTCAGTCTTACTTGTTGAAAAGGCTATTTCTCCTGCATTGAATTGTTTTTTTTTTTAATTTAGTAAAGAGATTAGTCAAATTAAAGCAAAGCAAAATTAGTCGTAGTCCCTAATTTGTCTCAGTAATCATGTGTTAAGTGCTCACTAGCCACATGGCTTATGGGCACTGCACTGGACAAGGGAGCTTGTAATACCTCTATGAACTGATCTCCGTTTTCAGGCCAACTCCATATCTTTTAATTTTAAATTAGTTTTTTAGGTTAGCATAATACAGGAATGTATTTCACTATGATACTTAATGTATGTCATTTAGCTTTGTTTTGTTATCATTTGTTCCCTCCCAGCCTACCCCCCTCCCCTAGTCTAGGCCCTCTGCTCACCTCTTGACCAACCCTTTATTTCCCCTCCTGACTTCCTTAGACTTAGGTTAGATGGCACTGTGTTCCAGAGACCTTTTCTGTGCTGTGTCTCATCTCTCAGCCCAAGTGTTCCCATTGAACTTTGTGTTCATTTCTATTTATGGAAATTATTATATACTCATTCCTCTTCAATATTCCTTGGTGGTAATTACTTTCCCCCTTATCTGCTGCATCACTAAGTTATAAGCTGCTTTGAGCTAGAAGTTGTGAGATAATTTTTTATCCCTCATTCTGACATTAAGAGTACACAGAGTAAAGAATTATTGATGTATAGACAATAGCTCCCTTCTCTTCATTTTTATGTTGACTATTATTATCTTCAGAGTTATGATCTCCATACTTTTGAAGCATATGTCATTTGTGTGAACATTTATTATTTTATAAATTCTGAAATATCAAAGATCAATATCCTCCCAAGGGAAGTTATTAACAATGGTGAATGTAAATTTGCATTCCAAATATTTCAGAATGGGCTGAGGTTTTTTTCCTCTTTTTAAAAAAAATTATTTATTTACATTCCGGGTCCTCCCTCTCAGAGTTCTTCACTATCCTCCCACTCCTTTGGCTCTGAGAGGGTACTCCCGACCCACCCACTTCCACCTTTCCATGGGGCATCAAGTCTCTACAGGATTAGGCTCATCCTCTCCCACTGAGACCAAACAAGGCAGTCCTCTGCTACATAAGTGCCGAAGGCCACAGACCAGTCTGTGTATGCTCTTTGGTTGGTGACTTAGTCTCTGGGAGCTCTGAGGGGTCTGAGTTAGTTGACACTGTTGTTCTTCCTATGGGGTTATCACCCCCTTCACCTCCTTCAGTCCTTCTAACTCTTCCATAGGGGTCCTCAACCTCAGTCTAATGGTTGGCTTCAAGTATCTGCATCTGTCTCAGTCAGCTGCTGGTAGAGCCTCTCAGAGGATAGCCCTGCTAGGGTTCTTGTCTGCAAACCCAACATGGCATCAGTACTAGTGTCAGGTGTTTACCCATGGGATGGATCCCAAGTTGGGCTGGACACTGAATGGCCTTTCCTTCAGTCTCTGCTCCATTTTTGTCCCTGCATTTCTTTTAGACAGGAACAATTCTGGGTCAGATTTTTTGAAGAGAAGTGGGTGGCCCTATCCCTCCACTAGGGGCCCTGTGTATTTCATCAGGAGGTGGTCTCTTCAGGTTGAGCATTTTGGCTAAGGTCATCCCCATTGAGTCCTAAGAGCCTCTTATGTCCCTCGTCTTTGGGATTTTCTAGAGGTTCCCCTGACCCTGACCCCACCCCAGGACCTGCATATTTTCATTCATTCTCCAGGCCCTCAGAGCCTCTCTCGTCTCCCTCCCCCATACTTGATCCTGTCCCCCATTTCTCTTCCCCCTCCCACGTAGGTTGCTCTCTTCTTCTGCCTCCCATGATTATTTTGTTCCCCCTTCTAAGTAGGATTGAAGCATCCTCACTTGGGCCTTCTATCTTATTAAACTTCATATATAGTCTCTATCATAGGTATTCTGTACTTTTTGGCTAATACCCACTTATCAGTGAGTATATACCATGTTTGTTCTTTTGGGTCTGGGTTACCTGGTTTGCAATTAAATTTTTCTAGTTCTATCCTTTTGCCCTCAAAATTCATGTTGTCCTCATTTTTAATAGCTGAATAATATTCCATTATGGAAATGAACAACATGTTCTGTATCCATTCTTCAGTTGATTGACATCTGGGTGGTTTCTAGCCTCTGGCCATTACAAATAAGGCTGCTATGAACATAGTGGAGCACATGCCCTTGGGGTATGATAGAGCATCTTTTGGGCATATGCCAAGGAATGGAAAGCTGGAACTGCACTTTTTTTTTTCTCTTTTTCCAGAGTGGCTATACCAGTTTGCAATCCCACCAGCAATGGAGGAGTGTTTCTTTTTCTCCACATCCTCACCAGAGTATGCTGTCACTTGAGTTTTTGATCTTAGCCATTCTGATTGATATAAGGTAGAATCTCAGGGTCGGTTTGATTTGCATTTCCCTTATGACTAAGGATGCTGAACAGTTCTTTAAATGCTTCTCAGCCATTTGAGATTCCTTTGTTGAGAATTCTCTGTTTAGCTCTGCATCCCCTTTGTAAATTGGGTTATTTGGTCTTTTGGAGTCTAATTTCTTGAGTCCTTTATATAGTTTGGATATTAGCCCTCTATCAGATGTAGGGTTAGGTGAAGATTTTTTTTCTTAATCTGTAGGTGGCCTTTTTGTCCTATTGACAGAATAGGACAAAAGCTTTTTGCATTACAAAAGCTTTGTACTTTCATGAGCTCCCATTTGTCAATTGTTGATCTTAGAGCTATAGAAACTATTCAGGAAATCCCCCCTCTCCACTCC
>NW_022196903.1:3507158-3539324 GCF_008632895.1 Mastomys coucha
TCTTTTCCAATTTGTATTCCTTTGACCTCCTTTTGTTGTCTAATTGCTCTAGCTAGAACTTCAAGTACTATGTTGACTAGATAGGGAGAGAGAGAGGGCAGCCTTGTCTAGTTCCTGATTTTAATAGGATTGCTTTAAGTTTCTCTCCATTTAATCTGAGGTTGGCTACTGGTTTGCTGTACATTGCTTTTACTATGTTTAGGTATGGGCCTTGAATTCCTGATCTTTCCAAGACTTTTACTATGCAGGTGTGTTGGATTTTGTCAAAGGCTTTATCAGCATCTAATGAGATGCTCATGTGACTTTTTTCTTTGTGTTTGTTTAAAAAGTGGATTATATTGATGGATTTTCATATATTTGGACCATCCCTGGAATGAAGCCTACTTGATCCAGGTGAATGATCATTTTGATGTGTTCCTGGATTTGGTTTTCAAGAACTTTATTGAGTATTTTTGCATTGATATTCATAAGTGAGACTGGTGTGAAGTTCTCTTTCTTTGTTAGGTCTTTGTGTGGTTTAGGTATTAGAGTAACTGTGGTTTCATAGAATGAATTAGGTAGTGTTTCTTCTATTTCTATTTTATGGAATAATGTGAGTATTGGTATTAGCTCTTCTTTTAAGGTCTGGTAGAATTCTTTACTAAAGCTATCTAGCCCTGGGTTTTTTTGCTTGGGAGTTTTTTTTTGTAAGATTTATTTTATTTATTTTATGTGTATGACTACACTGTAGCTGTACAGATGGCCGTGAGCCATCATGTATGTGGCTGCTAGAAATTGAACGCAGGACCTCTGCTGGCCCGCTCACTCCAGTGTAATTCACTGTAGCTGTCTTCAGACGCACCAGAAGAGGGAGTCAGATCTCATTACAGGTGGTTGTGAGCCACCATGCGGTTGCTGGGATCCGAACTCAGGACCTTCGGAAGAGCAGTCAGTGCTATTACCTGCTGAGCCATCTCGCCAGCCTGCTTGGGAGGATTTTAATGACTGCTTCTATTTGCCTAGGGGTTATGGGACTGTTTAGATAGTTTACCTGATCTTGATTTAACTTTGGTATGTAGTATCTGTCTTGAAAAATCATTCATCTCATCTAGATTTTCCACTTTTGTCAAGTATATGCTTTTGTAGTAAGATATGATGATTTTTTGAATTTTATCAGTTTCTATTGTTATGTCTCTCCTTTCAATTCTGGTTTCATTAATTTGGGCAATGTCCTTGTGCCCTTTAGTTTGGCTAAGGGTTTATCTATCTTGTTGATTCTTTGTATTGTTTTCTTTGTTTCTAATAATCTCTCGATTATTCTTAGGTTGATTTCAGCCCTGAGTTTGACTATTTCCTGCCCTCTACTCCTCTATGGTGTTTTGCTTCTTTTTGTTCTAGAGCTTTACAGGTGTACTGTTAAGTTGCTAATATAGTATCTCTCCAATTTATGAAGGCACTTAGTGCTAAGTTTGGGAATGCTGTGCCTCCCTGCTTTTTTTTTTCCAGTGAATTCTAGAAAGTCTCTTATTTCTTTATTTCTTTCTTGACCAAATCATCATTGAGTACAGAGTTGTTAAGTTTTCATCAGTATGTGGGCTTTCTGTTGTTTTTGTTGTTATTGAAGTCCAGTCTTAGTCTGTGCTGATCTGATAGAATGTATGGAATTATTTCAATCTTCTTGTATCTGTTGAGGTTTCTTTTGTGTCTGATTATATGGTCGATTTTAGAGAAAGTTCCATGAGGTGCAGGGAAGAAGGTATATTTTTGTTTGGTGGTGAAATAGTCTGTATATATCTGTTAAATCCATTTGGTTTACAATTTCTCTTAGTTTCACTATGTCTCTGATTAGTTTCTGTTTCAATGACCTGTCTAATGTTGGGAGTGGGATATTGAAGTCCCCCACTATTATTGTGTAAGGTTCAATGTATGTTTTTAGTTTTAGTAAGGTTTATTTTATGAACGTGGGTACCTTTGCATTTGGAGCATAGATGTTCAGAACTGAGATTTCCTCTTGGTAGAGTTTTCCTTTGATGAGTATGAAGTGTCCTTTCCCCATCTCTTTTGATTAATTTTGGTTGAAAGTATATTTTTTTGGATATTACAATGGCAACTCCAGCTCGTTTTTTGGGATTGTTTGCTTGGAAAACTTTTTTCCAGCCCTTTACTAGGAGGTAGTGTGTGTGTTTGATACTGAG
Organism: Mastomys coucha; assembly: GCF_008632895.1. Lineage (NCBI taxonomy): Eukaryota > Metazoa > Chordata > Mammalia > Rodentia > Muridae > Mastomys > Mastomys coucha. The sequence continues at coordinate 3,509,333 of NW_022196903.1, forward strand.
GTGTGTTTCTTGTATGCAGTAGAATGATGGATCTTGTTTGCATACCCAGTCTGTTAACCTGTGTCTTTTTTATTGGTGAATTGACTCCATTGATATTGAAGGATATTGGAGACCAATGATTATTATTTCCTGTTGTTTTTATTGTTGGAGGTGTGTGCGTGTGCGTGTGCGTGTGTGTGTGTGTGTGTGTGTGTGTGTGTGTTTGTGTTTCTCTTATTTTGGGTTTGTTGTGAGATGATTAATTTCTGGTGTTTTCTTGGGTGTTATTACCCTTCTTGTGTTGGAATCCTCTGAGTAGCTCCATTAGTGAAAAGATATTGTTTAAATGTGATTTTGTCATGGAATATCTTGGTTTCTCCCTCTATGGTGATTGAGAGTTTTGTTGGGTATAGTAATGTGGGCTAGCATATGTGGTCTCTTTGGGTCTGTATGACAACTGTCCAAGATCTGGCTTTTAGCATCTCTCTTGAGAAGTCTGGTGTAATTCTGATAGGTCTGCCTTTATATGTTACTTGGCCTTTTCCTCTTACAGCTTTTAATCTTTCTTTGTTCTGTACATTTAGTGTTTTCATTTTTATATGGCATGAGTATTTTCTTATCTAATCTAATCTATTTGTTGTTCTGTAGGCTTCTGGTACTTTTATGACTATCTCTTTCTTTAGGTTAATGAAATTTTCGTCTATGATTTTGATGAAGATGTTTTCTGGCCCTTTAAACTAGGCATCTTCATTCTCTTCTATTCCTAGTATTCTTAGGTTTGGTCTTTTCATTGAGTTTCAAATTTCCTGTATGTTTTGGGTTAGGAACTTTTTATACTCTTTGTATTTTCTTTGACCAATCTGTAGATCTTCTATACTATCTTCTATTCCTGAGATTCTTCAGTCTCTTGTATTCTGTTGCTGATGCTTACATCTCTAGATCTCTTTCCTAGGTTTGCCATCTCCAGGGTTGCCTCCATTTGTAATTTTTTTTTTTATTGTTTCTATTTCCACTTTTATGTCTTGGACAATTTTATTTAGTTCCTTTACCTGTTTGTATTTTCCTGTATTCATTTAAGGGATATATTTGTTTCCTCTTTAAGGGCTTCTACCTACTTGCTTGTGTTTTCCCGTATTTCTTTAAGGCAGTTATTTATATCCTCCTTAAAGTCCTCTATCATCTTCATGAGATGGGATTTTAGGTCAAAATCTTGATTCTTGGGTATGTTAGAGTATCTAGGGCTTGCGTGATAGGAGAAGTGGGTTCTGTTGGTGCCAAATTACATTGGCTTCTCTCGATTATGTTCTTGTGATTGCCTTTCACCATCTGGTTATCTCTGGTGTTAACTGACCTGGGTGTCTTAGACTGGACCATGCCTCCTTGGAAGCAGGTACAGCTGTGCACCCTGGGGTAGAACAGGCCTCCTGGGAGGCAGGCAGTGCTGTGTCTGGTTTGGCCAGGCCTTCTGTGTTCCTGGTTAGATCAGACCTCCTATATCCCTGTGTCCTTGTGTCCCTTATTAGGGCAGACCTTCTGGGAGACAGGCTGGCTTTGGTGTCTAGGGGCAGGCATATTGATCTGTGTTTCTGGTTATGGCAGACCTCTTGGGAGACAGGTAAGCTGTGGAATGTAGGGCAGGCACTCTGATCTGCCACAGATTCAGTTGTAGGTGCAGATCTGAAGGAGGATGATGCTTGGGCAGGGTGGGGTAGATCCCAGATCTGCTGGGTTCTGTGGGGGTCCCAGCTGGCATGGGTATTGGAGAGGCGGCCTCACTTGTATTCTTGGTTATGGCAGACTTCCCAGAAAATGGGTAGGCTGTGGGGTTGGGGAGGAGGGCAGGCCTGCAGATGTGCCACTGGTTCAGGTGGAGGTACCAATTGTTTTTAACTGCATGTTTTTGTGTATGTTTGTGTTTGTGTGAATGAGTTTGTACAGGTACGCATGTGGATATGTCTCGTTCTCCACCTTAGTTTTTTACATTTTAATTATTTTACATGTGTGGGTATTTTGCCTGTATGTATATATCGGTGTACCACTTTCATGTGTGGTACCTGTGGTGATCAGAAGAGTACATCAGATCCTCTAAAACAGATGGGTGTCACCATCTTCCAGGTCCTCTAAAAGAGCAGCCAGTACTCTTAACCATCAATGAGCTATCTCTCCAGCCCTCCACCACTTTTATTAAGTTGGGACTTAAACTGAACCTGGGCCTCACTGATTCTTGTGGTCTGGCTGGCTGGTTCTTAGCTTCTATCACTCCTTCTCAAGAACTGATAGCACAGATACATACTGTTTGGCTTGGCACTTATTTATTTATTTATTTATTTATTTATTTATTTATTTATTTCCTGCATGGGTTTTAAGAGGAGGTAGAACTCAGTTCCTCATGTATGAGCAGAAACTACTATGCTGCATGACCTATCTCCCCAGTAGACAGATGAAGGTTTTGTTTTTGTTTTTTGTTTTTGTTTTTTTGTTTTTCGAGACAGGGTTTCTCTGAGTAGCCCTGGCTGTCCTGGAACTCACTTTGTAGACCAGACTGGCCTGGAATTCAGAAATCCACCTGCCTCTGCCTCCCAAGTGCTGGGATTAAAGGCATGCGCCACCACCGCCCCGGCTTGTTTTTGTTTTTTAAAGATCTGACTATATAGCCATTTTCTAAGTAATCCAGTACACGTGTGAAGAGTATTGACTCGATGTTGATACATTACTCTTAATTACAGTTCATTATTCACACTGGTCTGGTTTTTTACCCGATGATCTATTTTGCTTCATAATCCCATACAGGAAACCATGTTATATTTAGCCATCATGTCTCCTTAGCCTCCACTGAACTGTGGTAGTTTTTTATATGTTTCCCTGTGTTTGATGACTTTGATAATATCAAGGAGTGCATTGAGCTATATTTTATAGAATGTCCCCTTGTTGGCATTTTCTGACATTTTTATTACGAACATAAAGGTATGGTGTTTGAGAAGACCACGGACATAAAGTGCCATTCTCCTCATGATATCAAGGGAACATTATTGCCATTTTTTTTTATCTTGTTAATGGTTAATAAGCTTATATGGGTAATTGGACAAATGTCTGTCTCCTGTTATCTTTATCTTTTACAAGTGCTTATATTAATCATGTTTGGTCAAGAGATGTGTGTGTGTGTGTGTGTGTGTGTGTGTGTGTGAGACAGTCTCACCTAGTGGCCCAGGATTATCTCAGACTTTCAGTCCTCCTGCCTTTGCTTCCTCAGTACTGCAGATTGTTCATGATAGTCATCTTTAAGGCTTCTTATTAATTTTGTTGTTAGTTCATTTAACCTAGATAATATGAGTTGTAACTCATTTAAGTGAGTTATATAACACTGCCATCTTATAACACATTCACATAGCTATGTCTATGGATATAATTAATATGAGCACCAATGAAAGATAACAGAAGACAGACACTTGTCCAACTACCAATACGAGGTAGTTTCTGTAGGGAAAATTAGTGTGCAGGCTGTGACTTTAAGCCTGTTCTATTTAGACTCTTTTAAGGCTAATTGTTTTGTTCCCCAAAAGGTTTCCCTCTGTTTCTTTCCAAAGAGCCTTTTAACTTTGACAAAGTTTTAGGGATAAATCATTTTATTCTGCAGTTTTATTTCAACTTATAGAAATTTGTTTCATAGAATTTTCTGAAAATAGTTATAAATGAGCCATATAGCTAGGCATTTTGACAAAGTCATATGTTAGTGAGTAGACTTTCTATAAAGCAATATTTGGGTAGTCTACACTTTCATGTGGTTCTACACTTAAGTGGATGGTAACTACTGACAGGTATTCAGTTCCAGTTTTGTTGTGATTGTTGGGGTAGGGATCTATAATCTTTAAATGAAGATATGCGCTGTATGCATTTAGCCTTAATTTTAGCATTGTCTACTTACTAATTTTGGTGCTTGTAGGCTTAACTTGCCTATTTTAACATTCTGAAAACTGAAAACACCTTCAATCCTACTACATGTCAAATCTTTAGTGACAATATAGTACAAATGTAATAATTGACATTTGAATGCTACTTGGCTGTGAAGGACTATGGTGTGATACGGTGTGGCAACAGTAGCGCACAGTTGGTATTTTGTGTCTGACAGCTATTGACATGCCTGCTCCCTGAATTCTTCTCATTGTGTGTGTGTGTGTGAAGTTTTAGTGATTTTGTGCGGTTGTTGTTTGGTTGTACATAGAAGGATGCGCAGCTGTGGCTTTCACCGTTGCACATTAGACTGTAACATTTGTATGCCGTTCTTTTGCTTGCCTTCCTGTTTTAAGTGATCCTTCTTCTTGTTCAAGGCTCTTCTCTTTTCTTATAGTCTGCATTGGAAGCATTGTCATTCAGAAGAGCAATTGCATTGACTTTAATACAGTTTGCCTAGATTTCTATTGGCTGGTTTGTGTGCTTATTTTTAGCTTAAAAATCTGTCCATAGTTAATTTTTCCCAGAAAATCCCCACATGGTACTACTCTCTTTGAGTTAGTGAAATAAACAGCCTAGAAAACTTAAAATTGAATGTATACTTTCAATTCCTATTGATTTGTATTATGAAATTTAAGATTTGGTGAGATGTGGCCAACATGTATTAGCAAAAAAATAATTTATTGAAAAAGAAGTACATATATATATATATATATATATATATATATGGTTTTCCTTTAATGTTTTTGTTAATTAAACAGCATAAAGGAAATGTGCTTGCTGAAATACTAACAGAACATAGTATAAATAAGTTATCCGTTTTCCATTAAACAAGTTCATCTCCTAGTAAAAGCACACACCTGCCTTCCATGTTCTCTAGTTTCTTGTACACTACTTACTAGTGCAGCTTCTTAACAATTCCAATGTTTGGGTGGATTACAATGATAAAATACTTAATATCCTCTTAACTGTATTGTAGATGTTCTTGTTTAGGTGGCCTTCCTGGGAGTCTTTTCTAAGCAGTGGCACTGGACTTAACTCCTTAAAGCCTCTTAGACATGTAGGCATGACATTCGACTCTGAAACACGTAGGTGCACTTCAGAGCCCATACTCCGTAAGCCTCCTTCCTGCTCTGCAGCCTTCTGTGCTATTATTTATGGCCAGGCAGCTGTTGGCTCTTCAGAGTTATCCCTTGCCCCAGGCACCAGTGGCATTGATATGCCTGACGTGGTTTTCACAGGACTTCCCTGTGGTTCCCTTCAGCATTAGAAAACTTCCAAGAAAGGAAGAGAAAGGCGCTCCTTCTATGCTGCCCCATGCAGCCAGCAAACCGGCCAGAGCAGACAGCGTCAGCTCTTTGAGAGTAAGGTGTGTTGTATTTCCCCTGCTAGTGGGAAACTGTGTCTGGAATGGAGGCTCATGTCTCTAAAGTTCTCTGCACCTCTGCGGATCAGGAGAAGTCAAAGTTAGAGCATCACAAAGCTGGAATCAAGATTTTGCTATTTCCTCTTGACTTGGTAAACTTTCCATTAATTTCTAAAATTCAGAGAAAATATCTTTTGGCAGTTTATGGCTGTTTTGTTATTTTCCTCTATGGAGAGAGTCCATTGAAGTACTCAACTCTGCCATTTTTGCTGGTATCTAGTGAGGGTTTTGTATGGGCATTGTTCTGTCTTGATGTGCTAAACTTGGCTAATAGGAAACCATCCAGCAGAGAGTCGTTACAGGCAACTGTGGATACGGTACTTCACTGAAAGGGGAGGCTTCTGCTCTGAAGTTAGACTATTGAAAGAAGCTCTTTCCTCCTCTAAGTTGTTTTTGGTCAGTCTTTTTTGTATTAGTTTGTTTTCTTTGATTTGTTGTTTTTTTTTTTAAACTTTTTTATCATTCTGTAACCCTCATTTTGTTTACATTTTTTATTGGATATTTTCTTTATTTATATTCAAATGTTATTCCCTTTCCAGGTTTCCTTCTCTCCTGAAAACACCCTAACACATCCTCCATCCCTCTGCTTCTATGAGGGTGTTCCTCCACCCACCCACCCACTCCCACCTCCCCACCCTTGATTCCCCTACACTGGGGCATCTATCAAGCCTTCATAGGACCAAGGACCTCTCCTCCCATTGGTGCATGACAAGGCCATCCTCTGCTACATATGCAGCTGGAGCCATGTGTACTCCACTCCTTTGTTGATGGCTTAGTCCCTGGGAGTTCTGGGGGTCTGGCTGGTTGATATTGTTGTTCTTCCCATGGGGTTGCAAACCCATTCAACTCCTTCAGTCCCTTCTCTAACTCCTACATTAGGGACCCCAAGCTCAGTCCAATGGTTGGCTGCTAACATCCACCTCAGTATTCGTAAGGCTCTGGCAGCACCTCTCAGGAGACAGCCATATCAGGCTCCTTTCAGCATGCACTTGTTGGCATCCACAATAGTGTCTGGGGTTTGGTTAACTGTATATGGGATACATTTCTAGATAGGACAGTCTCTAAGTGGTCTTTCCTTTAGTCTCTGCTCTACACTTTATCTCCGTATTTGCTCCTGTGAGTATTTTGTTCTTCTAAGAAGGACCGAAGCACCCACACTTTGGTCTTCCTTCTTCTTGGGCTTCATGTGGTCTGTGAATTGTATCCTGGTTATTTGGAGCTTTTGGGCTAGTATCTACTTATCGGTGAGTGCATTCCATGTGTTTTCTTTTGTGATTGGGTTACCTCACTCAGAATGACATTTTCTAGTTGTATCCATTTGCCTAACAATTTCATGTATTCATTGTTTTTAATAGCTGAGTAGTACTCCATTGTGTAAATGTACCATATTTTCTGTATCCATTCCTCTGTTGAAGGACATCTGGGTTCTTTCCAGCTTTTATAAATAAGGTTATTATAAATAAGGCTTCTATGAACATAGTGGAACATGTGTCCTTATTACATGTGGAGCATATGTCCAGGAGTGGTATAGCTGGGTCCTCAGATAATACTAAACATAGTACAAACAATATACAGCAACAGTGGCCAACATCAAACTAAATGGAGAGAAACTTGAAGCAGTCCCACTAAAATCAGGAATTAGACATGGCTGCCCACTCTCTTCCTATCTATTCAACATAGTACTTGAAGTTCTAGTGAGGGCAATTAGACAAGAAAAGAAGGTCAAAGGGATACAAATTGGAAAGGAAGAAGTCCAGTTGTCACTATTTGCAGATGATATGATTGTATACTTAAGTGACCCCAAAAATTATACCAGAGAGCTCCTAAACCTGATAAACAACTTCAGCAAAGTGGCTGGATATAAAATTAACTCAAACAATACTTTTTTATTCTTTGAAATTTTTGAACAATGTGTTTTGATCATATTCATCTTCCCTTCCCGGAATCTTTCTAGATTCACCTCCACTTCACTGCCCACCCAACATTGTGTCCCCTCTGCCCCAGTCAATTCCAACTTATGCTGCTAGATATTCTTGAATGTGTGGCTTTCCACTGGAGTATGGTCAACATATTGGGTACACTTTCAGAGAAAGCTGACTCCTTTTTCCCAGGAGTGAAGAATTGTCAGTAGGTCCTCAGCTTGAGGTAGAACTTTGTGTCCCAATCTCCTTTCCATGCTTGGATTTAATGTGGTTTATGCTCATACAGGTCTTGTGCCAATGTCCATAGGTGCTTGAGTTCATATTGCAGCTGACCAGCTGTGCCCTGAAGACACTGTTTCCTTGTGGTTACCCACTGCCCCTGGCTCTTATACTCTTTCTGCCTCCTCCTCTACGGTGGTCTCTGAGCCTTTAGAGCAGCAGCTCTCAGTCTGCGGGTTGTGACCCCCTTTAAGGGGAGTATTGGATGACCCTTCCACAGGGATCACCTAAAACCATTGGAAAACATATATTTACATTAGGAGTCATAGTAGTGAAATTACAGTTATTAAGTAGCAGGAAAAATAATTGTATGGTTGGGGATCACCACAACATGAAGAACCAAGTTAAAATGTCTCAGCATTAGGAAGGTTGAGAACCACTGCTTTAGAAAAGAGGGTATGGTTAGTGTGTTCCATTAAGTTTGGACATTCTGCAGTCTGGTCAGGGTTTTATTGTCACTACAGAAAAGCAGCCTAGAATACAGAACAGAGAAGGTCAGAAATCAAGACACTTCGTATACGTTGGTTCACACACTAGGTAAGTGAGTTGCAGCAAAGCAGGGGAATTTCTGCTATGACCTTAATGTTGACATAATTTTAGCTTTTCAGTTGGTGGAAACTAGGAATCTGTTGAGTTACTATACTCTAGTTGTTAGGATGTTAGTTCAGACTCCAGAGTCAGTCATTGGTTGTTAATTAGAGTTAAGATAGCTGGAGATAATGACATTGGAGCTGCAGCATTCCACCCTTTTCCTTGTGGCTGGTGCTCTAATCATTCTATAGAATGTTCAATGACTGCTGCTGCTCCCTGGGATTTTTCTTCTCCTTCTTTCCCTCCCTCCCTCCCTCCTTTCCTCTCTCCCTCCCTCTTTCCTTCCCTCTCTCCCTTCTCCCACTTCCCTCTTTCTTTCCCTTTCTATCTTCCTCTATTACTTCTTTTTATCCTTACTTCCTTCTCTCCCTTTCTTCCATTCTCCCAGGGCCTGGTACATTCTACATAATCTTCTATACCCCCACCTGAATTTTTAATTTCTTCTGGGGGGTAAAAACAGGTGTTTAGTCTGTGAGACTCAATTTTATATTTGCTCTGGCTTAGAGGAGGGTATAATTAAAATACTAACTTAAGTTTTATTAGAGAATATTAATTTGTGCTAAATAAATGACAGGCCAGGTGTTATGGCACATGTCTTTAATCCCAGCATCCAGGAGGCAGAGACAAGCAGATTTCTGAGTTCCAGGTCAGTCAAGGTTACATAGTGAGACTCTATCTTAAAAATAATCTGAACAAATATTTTCATGTATAATAAGTATAGGATGCCAATGGATATGTATATATGTAATAAACAAAAAAGAATTGAGTATAATTATGTATTACATAATGACATTTTAGTTGAGAACTAGATCTCTTAGTTGGTGTGAATAAATTTCTGGTCTTTGCACAATACTGAAATCACCTAAGTGTTCCTGTCACTAATAGTAGGTGTAGTGACAAGTTTTAAGAATTCTGGAAGTTTGGTTTCCTTAAGAATCACGGAGTGGTTATACCAGCTTGCAATCCCACCAGCAATGAAGGAGTGTTCCTCTTTCTCCACAACCTCACCAGCATCTGCTGTCACCTGAGTTTTTGATCTCAGCCATTCTGACTGGTGTGAAGTGAAATCTCAGGGTTATTTTGGTTTGCATTTTCCTGATGACTAAGGATGTTGAACATTTCTCTAGGTTCATCTCAGTCATTCGGTATTCCTCAGTTGAGAATTCTTTGTTTAGCTCTGTACCCCATTTTTAATAGGGTTATTTAGTTTTCTGGAGTCTAACTTCTTGAGATCTTTGTATATATTGGATATTAGCCCTTTATCAGATATAGGACTGGTAAAGAACTTTTCCCAATTTGTTGGTTGTCCTATTGACAGTGTCTTTTGCCTTACAGAAGCTTTGCAATTTTATGAGGTCCCATTTGTCAATTCTTGATCTTAGAGCAGAAGCTATTGGTGTTCTGTTCAGGAAAATTTCCCCTGTGCCCATGTGCTCAAGTCTCTTCCCCACTTTCTTTTCTATTAGTTTCAGTGTATCTGGTTTTATGGGGAGGTCCTTGATCCATTTGGACTTGAGCTTTGTACAGAGAGATAGGAATGGATTGATTTGCATTCTTCTACATGCTAACAGCCAGTTGAGCCAGCACCATTTGTTGAAAATGCTGTCTTTTTTCCACTGGATGGTTTTAGCTCCTTTATCAAAGATCAAGTGACGATACGTGTGTGGGTTGATTTCTGTATCTTCAGTTCTATTCCATTGATCCATCTGCCTATCACTTTACCAATACTATGCAGTTTTGTTTTGTTATTTTAATCACAATTACTCTCTGGAAATCAGTTTGGCGGTTCCTCAGGAAATTGGACATAGTACTACCTGAGGACCCAGCTATACCACTCCTGGGCATATATCCAGAAGATGCTCCAACGTGTAATAAGGACATATACTCCACTATATTCATAGCAGCCTTATTTATAATAACTAGAAGCTGGAAAGAACCCAGATGTCCCTCACCAGAGGAATGGATATAGAAAATGTGGTACATTTACATAATGGAGTACTACTCAGCTTTTACAAACAATCAATTTACGAAATTCTTAGGGAAATGGATGGATCTAGAGAATATCATCCTGAGTGAGGTAACCCGATCACAAAAGAACACACATGGTATGCACTCACTAATAAATGGATATTAGCCCAGAAGCTCAGAATACCCAAAATACAATCCACAAACCACAAGAAACCTAAGAAGAATGAAGACTAAAGTGTGGATAGTTCATTCCTTCTTAAAAGGGGGAACATAATACCCATGGAAGGAGTTGCAGAGACAAATAATGGAGCAGAGACTGAAGGAAGGACAATCCAGAGACTGCCCCACCTGGGAATCCTTACCATATTCAGTCACCAAACTCAGACACTATTGTGGATGGCAGCAAGTGCTGGCTGACAGGAGCCTGATATAGCTATCTCCTGAGATGCTCTGCAAGTACCTGACTAATACAGAAGTGGAGGCTTACAACCATCCATTGGACTGAGCACAGGGTCCCAAATGAAGGAGTTAGAGAAAGGACCAAAGGAGCTGAAGGGTTTGCAGCCCCTTAGGACAAACAACAATATGAACTAACTAGTACACTCAGAGCTCTCAGGAACTAAACTACCAACTAAAGAGAACACATAGTGGGACTCCTGGCCCCAGCTGCATATGTAGCAGAGAATGGCCTAGTTGGTCATCAATGGGAGGAGAGGCCCTTGGTCTTGTGAAGGCTCTATGCTCTAGTGTAGGGGAATACCAGGGTCAGGAAGCAGGAGAGGGTGGGTTGGTGAGCAGGAGTAGAGGGGAGGGAATGGGTTTTTTTTTTTCGGATGGGAAAATGGGGAAGGGGATATCATTTGAAATGGATAAAAAAGAAAATAATCTAATAAATAAATGTAAAAAAAGCACAGGAACATTATAAGAATATGTTCTCCTTTTAATCCCAGGTATGGGGATTTGGGGCTGCTTCAGACTGTCCACAGCAGCTGACTATGATTTGCTGGTGCTGTGCTGAGCCATGGTTTTGGCCAGCTACAGATAGTTTCTGCAATTGTGTGATGTTTGGAATTCTGGGAACTTTTCGGAGGGTACATAAATGCTAGAGCCCGATAGGCCAGATGAGTGGTTGTTGGTCATTTAGGGAAGCTGAATGCAGTTTGTTAGTAGCCATGGTCAAAGAAGAAGCAAAAGGAAATAAGTTGGATTCAGGGATTTCTCTCTCTCTCTCTCTCTCTCTCTCTCTCTCTCTCTCTCTCTCTCTCTCTCTCTCTGTCTCTCTCTCCCTCTCCCTCCCTCCATCCCTCCCTCCCTCTCTCTCTCTGTCTCTGTCTCCCTCTCCCTTCCTCCTTCCCTCCCTCCCTCCATCACTCCTTCTCTCCCTCCCTCTCTCTCTGTCTCTCTCTGTCTCTGTCTCCCTCTCCCTCCCTCCTTCCCTCCCTCCCTCCCTCACTCCTTCCCTCCCTCCCTCCCTCCCTTTCTCTCTCTCTCCTTCTCTCTCTCTCTCTCCCCCTCTCTCTTTTTCCTCTCCCTCTATGTTCTTTTCTATCCTATCTAGTGATAGCTGGTGAAACCAGGGATGGGTGTGGGTGGGGTGGGATGGGGAGGGATAAAAGTGGGAAGAGAAGAGCCCACAAAGCAGCAAAGACCAGCTAGAGCTAGAGGCTGTATTCAGCATGCTGTGATTTCATCCTTATCCCTTGGCTAACTCCTAACTTCCCCACTCAGGCAGATTACTCTCCAGTCACCACCACAGAACCAGAGCTTTTTGTCTTTGCAGAGTGAGCATGAACAACCCTTTACTACATGTTAAATTCCTGCTGTTCTGTCCTTAAAATAAGCTGATCTTATCCCCTCTGTCACTCTTTCTCTTCTTAGTCCCTTTCCCCTTTGGCCTTCACACCTCTTATATGTAACACTGTATGTCCAGGTTTGCAGACATTTTAAGGACAGCAGTAAGGGTGAAATGAAGATAAACTTCATGTGTGTTGCTAATTTCCACTCTAGAGGCTCTCATTATTTGGAACTCTGAAAAAGATCCCACTATATTTTAAAATACAATTTCAAAAACGTGTTTTAAAATGTAGACCTCTTGGCAATTTGAAAATATTTTATCTAGTGATCTGTAAATTATTATCCTTTTAATATCTGCACATAATTGGATTTGAAAAAGAAGGATATGATCAAAGTAGTTTAATTGCTCCCTAAGAGTATTTTACCAAGTAGTATGTATATGTATATATGGTTATAAAAGGAGGACACTGTGTAGACTATTCATTGTAAGGAAAGATTATGGGAAGTATGTTTCCCAGCACATTTGTTTAGAGAACATTAATAATATGTTTGACTACTAATGAAGAATAGTGATTTTAAGAATATTCGGCTTATGGCCGAGTAATATTTAATAATAATTAAAATAGTCTTATGCCATTATGACTGATAGTATAAAATAGTATAAAAAGTACCTGTATACACTGTAGATTAAACTACATGAAATAGAAAAACTTCCTGTGGAATAGATTGGCATGAACCCTATTTACTCTACCACTCTATTTCCTGAATGTTCTGGCCTTACAGGACTTCGAGCATGAGGAAATGGGAAGGGAGGTGCACTTGGGAGCCTGGGGGCAATGTGTGCAGTCCAGTCTGTGCCATCGTTGGGTTGTTATTGGAGGAATCTGAGTCTTAGAATTCTCATTAAAGCTTCAGCTTGCCTTAATAAATTAGGTCATGTATACAAAAGGGGTGCTGCTCAATGTACAACTCGGTGCTTCCTCTAGGAACAGAATGCCATTCTCACCACTATCTTTCTTTAAAGGGTGAAAAACCTAGACAGAGCAACCAAGAAAGGAAAAAACAAATCAGAATGGAAGAAGGAATATTGTTTTGATTTATGAATGATGTGATTTAAATTTCACAGTGGCTTTATTGATAATAACTTGAACTTGAAACAGCTTAAACATTTAGCTACCATTAGGAGTATATTGACATACATTGGCACACTGTTTGCTAATAAAAATAACTATTGATGTATACAACAACATGAATGAAACAAAATTATTTTGCTGAGTGAAATAAGCCATACAGAAGAGAGTATATGTTGTGTGGTTCTAACTGAAGTTCTTGCCTGTAAAAAACTTTAACACCGTACCAAAAAGCCATTAGAATCAATCAGCAAATTCAGCAAAGTCATAGGATACAAATGAACATACAAAAACCAGACATGTTTCTGTGCATAATAGCTATTTGAAATTGAACCAATTATGTAGCAGCTAAGAAGTAAAATAGTAGAAGATAAACTAAGAAGATAAGGTAGTATGAGTTGAAAATAAAAGCATAATGAAGGAAATCAAAAACAAAAATAAACAGATTCTATGCTGACAAACTCGAATAATTAATATAGTAAAAAAATTTTTCTTATCACCCAAAGCTACATACTGATCCCTATCAAAATACCAATTATGGGGCTGGAGACATGGCTTAATGGTTAGGAACACTTGTTGCTCTTGTAGAGGACCCAAATTCAGTTCTAAGCACTGACTTCACAGTTCACAACCATTTGTAAATCTAGTTCCAAGGAATCTGATGACTCCTGACCTCTGAGGGTACTAGACATACATGTAGTATATATGCAGGTAAAATATTCATATACATAAATAAATCTAAAAAAGTTAAACTAATGATTTTTTTACAGATATAGAACAACAATGAACCACAAATGGTCTGAATAGCCAAAAACAGTCGAGAAAGAACAAAGCATATCACATGTTTCAGATTTTAAAATATATTACAAAGGCACAGTAATTAGAACAGTGTGGTACTGCATAAAGACAGACTAGTGAAATAGAACAGAATCCAGAAATAAGTCCATCATATAGTTAGTTTATCTTTTAGAGACACTAACGAGTACACAGTGAAGAGAGATGTTAGGAAAAACTATATATCTACACAGAAAATAATGAAACGGTATCTTCTACCATCTAAAAATTATCAGCTCAAAATGAATTAAATACTTGTTAGATTGGGCACTGTAATAGATTTGGCACTGCAATTGACTGGGCATTGCAATAGACTGAGCACTGCCATAGACCGGGCACTGTAATAGACTGAGCGCTGCCATAGACCGGGCACTGCAATAGAACTAGAAGCAGAGGTAATGAGAGTGTTTGGCTGGAACACCAAAAGCACAGACAATGAATCTGAAGTTGGGTAAGTGGGAAGGTATAAAACCAAAAGATTCTTTCTGAACAGCAAAGAAGATAGTCATAAAATAATAAGACTACCCGAGGAATTGAAGAAAACATGAAAACCACACTTCTTATAAAGGATTTATATCAAAGTATGTCAGGAACACCTACAACTTACAAAAAGCCAAATAACCCAATTAAAGAAATGGGACAAAGACTTGAAAAGCCATTTCTCTAAATAAAATACACAAGTGCCAGTCAGGGTCATTAAGGAAATGCAAGCTGAGCCTCTGCGAGGTCTCATTGCACACCTGGCAGGACAGGCATTACTAGCAGATATAACAATAGTGGTGAGGATGGGAAGCAGTTAGAACATCTGCACATGATTCCAAAAGCGAGAAAGTAAAGCCACTGTGGAAAACAGTATGCTAGTGTCTCCAAGTTAAAATCAAAATATTTTGCTGTCAAGCAACCTGGACCCAACGTTTATCAGAATGATTGATAGCAAACTTTCAATGAAATAACACTCTTGTTTTCCCCACCTCAGCAATATTCACAATAGCCTATATGTAGTAACAACCATCAGATGAATAGGTAAAGAAAATCTTAGAATCAAAGAGCGTTGAGCATTCCAAAGAAGAACCTGTTATGAACAGCAACATAGATGACTCTGCAGTAAGGATCCTAACTGAAAAGACCAGTCAGAGGACACACTGCCTGAGCCCGCTTACGGGAGATATCTAAAATTGTTGAACTGGTAAAAGTGAAGTGTAGAGTCGTGGTTGTCTGGATGGGGATAAGGAGAACTAGAGGGCTAAGGGTTATACAATGTGGGGACATGCTGGAGAGCTGTCGTCCACTGTGTCCATAGTTAAAACTATATAATACAACTAAAGAAGTGCTTAGGTCTCATGTGCTGCACACATTTGCAAACACTAAGAAAAAAATCAAAAAACAAACAAACAAAAAAACCACCCAAGTCCTATAGGCTATCAGGTAAGAAGACATTTGCAGCTAGATCCAATGGTCCAGTGAGCTGTTATGTTATAAACTCTATATGTGTGCTTATTATGATGATAACTGGGCAGTTGTAGAAATTAATAATGTTTACATCCTATTCAGGGAGTTTTAAATTGTACTGAAGATCATTTAATATACTCCCAATTCTATGAAGTTGTCATATTTTAAAAGAGTGAATAAGAGCTCAGTGTAAAATGGCAGTTTTGTAGCAGGTGCAGTATACTGGAGCTGATTATATTGAAACATGGTACCACATTTATAAGAGACATGCCAGTGCTTTATAGGTGGACTTGATGTATTCTGTTTGGCACATGCGTTATCAATGCATCAGATGGTCAGAAACTGACCATCATGGAAATGTTTTAATGTTTGTAAAGTTTAGACTTTTTGTTTATAATGAAATTATTCACAACAACCTAATAAATAACTCCAACATGATTTTCCTAGAAACTTTTCTATGCTAAATATATATAAATATAAACAAATGCAAAATTGCATGCAGAATATTTTCTTAAGCTGATAATAAATAGTAGTTTATTTTTTCATTCCGAGATACCACATACATTGAATTAACATTTTAATATACTTGATTTTTTGTTTGTTTGTTTTTCTTTTTTGTGTTTTGGTTTTGGTTTTGGTTTTGATTTTTTGAGACAGGGTTTCTCTGTATAGCCCTGACTGTCCTGGAATTCACTCTGTAGACCAGGCTGGCCTCGAACTCAGAAATCCATCTGCCTCTGCCTCCCAAGTGTTGGGATTAAAGGCGTGCGCCAGGCATGTGCCACCACATGTTTGATTTTTTTAACAATCAAAATTATTGTTTTCAGAGTATCAATGTTTGCCTGCATGTTTGTCTGTGAACTGTGTGTGTGCCTAGTTCCTGTGGAAGGCACACTGGGGTTACAGACAGTTGTGAGCTACCATGTGAGTATTGGGAATCAAAGCCAGGTCCTCTGGAAGAGGAGCCAGTGCTTTTATTCCCTGAACCATCTTTCTAACCCCTTGTTTATTGTTGTGGTTTTGTTTTTTTGGTTTTGTCTTTGTTTTTTGAGACTGAGTATGATGCAGTATAGGTTGGACTCACACTCATCTTCCCTCCATGTCTCAAGTGCAGGGATGATAGGCATGTGCTTCTATTTGGCTTGCAAGTATTTTGTAGAGACATGTGTTTATCAGGAATGTATAGTTTTCTGTTTTGTATTGTGTGTATATATGTTTATCTGGCTTTGATATTACAGTGGTACTGGCTTCATAGAAGGGGTCTGGGAGTGTTTCTGCTATTCTAAAGCAATTTAAGAAGTGTTGATTGCAGATCTCTGATACAGTGGGACAATTCCACTGTAACTGCACCTGGACCTGCATCTTTAGCTTGTTGATTCTTGTTACAATCTAGATTGTTTAGTCACTTGATATGTGTTTCCTTATTATTAAGAGGTCGCCCTGAGCCCTGTTTTTATTGCACCTACTGTATTTCATGGACCTTTAGAGACACAGAGTGTTTCCCATCTGGATCCATGCTGAGCAGGGTGGACAGACAATGAAGGAGAGTAACAGGACTGACTTAAGTTAGGGAGGCTCCTCAAGGAAGACGTTTATGGGTACTGGAAAGATGGATACTTTTACAGAGGTCCTGAGTTCAATTCCCAGCACTTACATGGTAGCTCACAACCATCTGTAATGGTGCCCTCTTTGAATGTGCAAATATACATGTAGACAAAACAGTCACATATATAAAACACATAGATAAATAAATCTTTTAAAAAGGGAAAGATGTTTATGCTTTACACCGAGATAAGCAGCCACCAGCCGCAAGAGAAACCTTGAAGCAGGAGTGGAGTACTTGCAAAGACAGAATTTAGATTCTATGGTATTTTACAGTGTGAATATAAATGTCCGCTAAAAGTATTTGAAATGCAAATAAAGAAAATACCCAATAAAAGAAAAAAGTATTAACTATTTACCATTTTAATTCTTGCCACAGTCACATGACATAGGTGGTCCAGATATCATCATGTATAGACATGTTTGGGAATTCTAGTTAAAGGTGTTCTAATAATTTGATAATTAGTGCTGAATAACAGGTTGGTGTTTTGTTTATTTTGCTCTTCAGTAACGTTCTGATACACTAACACAGGGAGAAGACTTAATGTCTATAACATAATAAAGTATTACAAAATTTATTGATGAAATTATACCATTAGAGAAAAGGTTGTAGGGCTGGGAAGATGGCTCTGTTGTTAAACAACTGTCTGTAACCATAGTTTTGGGGGATCTGTTGCCTTCTTCTGCTCTCCTCATGAACCGGGCACAAAGTGGTTCACATAGGCAGCAAAGATGATGTCTGGTAACATTTTTTTTTTCTAAAAGAAAAAGTAACTATATAAAAACAAGTATACAGCTGGGCAGTGGTGGTACACACCTTTAATCCCAGCACTTGGTAGGCAGAGGCAGGTGGATTTCTGAGTTCGAGTCCAGCCTGGTCTACAGAGTTTCAGGACAGCCAGGGCTATACAGAGAAACCCTGTCTCAAAAAACAAAACAAACAAACAAAAAATCAAAAAAGAAACAAACAAACAAAACAAAAACACGTATACAAATGATACATTTAGCACCATGGCTTTTTCAGATAACCAGGAAAATGAATTTTAAAAATGAGTCTTATGGCCCAGCAGTGGTGGCGCACGCCTTTAATCCCAGCACTTGGGAGGCAGAGGCATGCGGATTTCTGAGTTTGAGGCCAGCCTGGTCTACAGAGTGAGTTCCAGGACAGCAAGTGAAACACTGTCTCGAAAAACCAAAACCAAAAAAAAAAAAAAAAAAATGAGTTTTATGGCTATATATGTTACATAGCATATTTTACAAGTATTATATTGTCTACATGTTTATATGTATTACAGTAGGTCAGAGCAGAATTGTTACCATTTCTGATGCTATGGCCATTTTCATTTGTACATGTCTAACGGCAAGGATATAGAATTCATAATAGACAAATGGAAAGAGCATTTATGAACCATCTCTTCTAGAACATTCCCTTATTGTGTCCTAACAAAGAACTTTCCACTCCGTTTCTCAGCTGTGATTCTAGAATTAGGGTTGCTGTCCTGGACAGAGAGGCCTGGGGTCCAATTTCAGGGCTATGTGAAAAATATACTTGTTGGTGATAGTGGAATTGTTTCTCTGCTTTGTTTTTTGCGAATCAATGCAATTTAGGAGTAAAGAAATAGCATATGATATCTTCTGATGCTAGCACACTTTGTAAAAAAGAAAGTATGTGATCAGTGATTTGAAAATTGGGTCAGAAAGAACCAAAACTCAAATTATCTTAGTACCAATAATCCCTCTGTGTGCTTCTAAACTAGTCTGTCTAAATGACTTGGCTGAGGAGCTCTAAATCTCCAGGTGTCTTTGAATATTCTGGTAGCTTCCAGGTTCTTGTGGGAAGAGGTGTTTCTATTGATTTTGTTCCTCAAGGAGGTGTGTGGTACTTCAAATCACTTCTCTGTGGGTTTCTCTATATAGCCTTGGTTGTCTTGGAACTTACAGAGATCTGCCTGCCTCTGCCTTCCAAGTGCTGGGATTAAAGGTGTATGCCACCATACTCAGCTCTACAGTTTTTGTTTGTGTTTTTGGTTTTAAGTTTTCTCCATTTTTTTTTGAGTTCTTTGAGTTTAAGGAAATTACCAATTTCCTTAAAAAACAAAAAGCATAGTATAGATTGTACTCCCACTCTCACAGTTGGCTGGGCAGCTAAAATACCATCAATTTCTTAATAGTTTTGAGAAATAATTTGTACTCCTTTTACTCTCAACCAGAAAGAAAAGTATTGGGTCCAGAGAAAAGTGCCTTTCCCTAAAATGTATTCAGTCATTCTAGGATTCCACTCAGCAATACTGAACCAATGAGTATAATTCA
This sequence comes from Mastomys coucha, assembly GCF_008632895.1. Lineage (NCBI taxonomy): Eukaryota > Metazoa > Chordata > Mammalia > Rodentia > Muridae > Mastomys > Mastomys coucha. The sequence goes on from NW_022196903.1 coordinate 3,528,565, forward strand.
CAGCCTTTGGTTCCCAGTTTTTCATAGAGCCAATACCATACTATTTTGTTTACTGTGGTTTTGTAAGGAGTTTGAAAATTGATGTCTTCCAAATTTTACTGAGGTTCTTTTGCCTATTCAAAGCCCCTTTACATTCATGTGATAAATCTTTTCCATTTCTTTATTAAGTTCCTTAGGCATGCTTTTTTAGAGTACCCCCCCTTTTTATAAAGAGATTAGTCCATGTTGGTACACAGACAGGCCTTATTTGTAATAGCTGCACTTCTTTGCTTACCTTATGGCTGTTGCTTCTTAATAATCCATATTTGAATACATTTTCTTATCTTGAAGTACAAATAGGCTGTTTCTAGTGTTTTTCTTTAGCCAATGATATCTCTGTGGAAATTTATATGTGTGCTATTTATTTGCATGTTCAAAAGCATCCTCAGGAATAGTTTTCAACCATGAATTTGTTTTGCCTGGCAGAAGTCATAGACAGTCTTTAGAGACATTTTTGATTAGGAGATGGGTGCCACTAGCATTTAATAGTTAGAGGTCAGAGATATTCTAAACACCAAACAACATAAAAAAGCTCTTACCCATGGCAAAAGAATTAGTCGAATTGAGCCGGGCGGTGGTGGCACACGCCTTTAATCCCAGCACTTAGGGGGCAGAGGCAGGCATATTTCTGAGCTCAAGGCCAGCCTGGTCTACAGAGTGAGTTCGAAGATAGCCAGGGCTACACAGAGAAACCCTGTCTACAAACAAACAAACAAACAAACAGAATTAGCCAAATTATCCAAAACCTCAGTTGTGCCCAAATTGAGAAACCCTGTTTAGTGGCCTAAACTTAGAATGGTATGTGACATTTTATGAGGTGAATTTTCATAAAGTATAGAGAAAATATCTCTAATGTAAGAGATGTATGGAATTAAAACTCAAGTTCCTTCAGTGATGTTGGTGATAGGTCTGACATAACTGCAGCCATTTTGTATGTAACCTCCATGATGCTCACACTATCCCACTTACTTCACCTAGGACTAATCAGCTTAAAGGTTAGCTGACAATACTTTGTCTAGTTAGCCAAACATGTCGTGCCACTTCCCTGCCTGCCTTTTAATCCTTTGAACCTGGTTTTTCCTATAAAATTCCTATAAAATTGGTACTGCATTTAGGCTCCCGAGTCCTTTTTGTGATCCTGATTGATCAATCTGAATCAAGGATTCAATAAATTTTCATCATATCTAAACCTGGTGTCTAAGTGGTCAGTGCAAGGCTAATCTCAGACCTCAGGAGTTGGCAAGTCTAGTAGTTGTGAACAACTCAAATGTCCAGTCCCGGTTGAGTAGTCCCAGAGTCAACTAGTTCATTCACTTACTCACTATGAGCACCAAATCATTAACTTTGTGGACTAGAAACTGTTAGTGCATCTACTTCCCTTTAGAGGAGTGCAGAGAGTGATAGAATCCTAGACCAACCACTAAAAGCTGAATTACACTATTAAACACAGAGTTCTTCACAATGATGAACGGTAAATGCTAAGAAGTTTAAAAAAACAAACAACAACAAAAAAAACCAACAAAAAACAAAGAAGTTTAAAGAGTCGGTTTGTGTAGTGATTCCAATATTTAAGTGAAGACAGAGAGGAATAGCTCTCTTCCTGGGTTCTGAGGCCCACTTTTAAGGGTTTAAGACCTATGGTTCCCTTTTGAAAACTTGATGAAAAGTTATAGCCCCAGAAATATGTGTGTACTTAAGTGTCCATGGTTTTGTACACGGACTGGCTGGTGGCAATGCATGTTTCTAAAGCAGACCTCTACCACTCATTTGCAGATTAAGGACTTTCCTAATGTCTGCGAAAAACACTTTAGAATCCTAAAATAAGATCTACTTGAAATTATGTCTAAAGACTAAAACCATGACTGTTTGTATCTTTTTAATCAACTGCAGAAAATTAAGTGATGGAGCCCAGCTGGTGACTTGGGAATGAGAAACTGCAGTACTCTGTGACTCAGGAAGTATGCATGAGTGTTTTTAAATCTAACCATTCCTTTCTCTCTTGTCTTTACTAGACATATGCAGCAGTGCTGGGGCAACAAGCTAAGGACAGCAGACAAAGTTCAACTGGAAAAGCATGTTTTGGCACCTCTCTCCCAGAAGGAAAACTCAATGACTTTCGTGATGAGCAAATTGGACAGTTGCAAGAGCTGATGCAAGAAGCTACTAAACCCAATCCGCAGTTTAGTATCACTGAGTCTACAAAACCACAGTTGTGATAAAATAATCCTAACAAAGTGGCTAAAGTTTATAACCTGTTACCTCATCTACCACTGACTCTCTAAAACATATTCTTTCAGCTCTAATGGAATAGTCTCTTATTTTTGGACAGTGTGAATTACGCATGCATCAAGATCACAAATGCTACACTAATGCCATCCTTGCAATGACATATTTATTTGCTCTGTGGAATGTAGTTTTATGGAATTTAACTTCTGGACTAACAAAAGGTGTTAAAAAAGAATACACTTTGGAATTATGCTGATATTTTTTTGTATATGAATTTGTTTTAAATTCTGTTCCCATCAAGCATTAGCTTTCTGATTTGTCTCTAGCTTCATCAGTTAAATAAACATATCATAATAATGGAAGATGTGGAATTCCAATAAGTTTGTTATTAGACATATTGTGGTTCTGAAAGTCCCACCATTTCTCCTTTAATAGTACACACCTGGCTGTCACTCAGATTTTCTTCTTTGAGTCTCAGTGAAAGTTTTAAGAAAAGCTTTAAGATTCAATTGTTAAGAATTTCAGTTATTCTTTTGGGTATATGCCAGTAGTGGTATGGCTGGGTCCTCCGGTAGAGCTATGTCTAATTTCCGGAGGAACCGCCAAACTGATTTCCAGAGTGGTTGTACCAGTTTGCAATCCCACCAGCAATGCAGTAATGTTCCTCTTTCTCCACAACCTCTCCAGCATCTGCTGTCACCTGAGCTTTTTATCCTAGCCATTCTGACTGGTGTGAGGTGGAATCTCAGGGTTGTTTTGATTTGCATTTCCCTGATGACTAAGGATGTTGAACATTTCTTTAGGTGCTTCTCAGCCATTTGGTGTTCATCAATTGAGAATTCTTTGTTTAGCTCTGTAGCCCATTTTTTAACAGGGTTATTTGGTTCTCTGGTGTCTAACTTCTTGAGTTCTTTGTAGACATTGGATATTAGCCCTCTATCAGATATAGGGTTGGTAAAGATCTTTTCCCAATTTGTTGGTTGCCGATTTGTCCTATTCACAGTGTCTTTTGCCTTACAGAAGCTTTTGCAACTTTAAGAGGTCCCATTTGTCAATTCTTGATCTTAGAGCAGAAGCTATTGGCGTTCTCTTCATGAAGTTTTCCCCTGTGCCTATTTGCTCAAGGTTCTTCCCTACTTTCTCTTCCATTAGTTTCAATGTATCTGAATGATATTAACATATACCCAGTTCATCAGTTAATCTGCAATTCAGCTTAGAGGCTTTGTCATTAGGAATTCTGATAACATCATGCAGTAGATTGCACAGTAGCCCTAGCTCCCAGCCACTCTTGATAGCCATTTCTGTCATAAGTATATATGTAGCTCCTTCTTCCCTCATCCATCTAGCTGGCCTTGGAACTTGATTTGCTGAAAAGAACAAATGTATGCTCCAGACTTTAAAGCCTGGAACATTTCCACCAGTGTCATTAGAAACTTGCTCTCCTGACTGCCACATGGGCTATCCCCCTACAGGACCCAAGCCTGTAAGCGAGATTGAACCGCCTAGCTTAGCCAAGCAGCAGACCCATAAGTAAGACCACTGAAGTTTACAAAGACATTTTGAGACATGAAAAAAATCTCTGGTATTATTAGGAACCAAGAAAAGATGTTTTGAAATAGAATTTTCATGAAGCATTAGATAGTCTTTTCAGTAACATGGTGGACTCTATACAGCTGATCACCTTTTTTTACTGGAAACTCATAAACTTTTCGGTGGAATAGAAAGGAACACTCAAGTTGCTGGTACCCTAAGGGATGAAGGAACTTGAAAGCAACTTCTACAAGTAGAAATGCTGAAACTTCTGCCTGAGGGTATTTCAGGTTTGATTTTTATTGTCCCTGAACACAGTGTGTGCCAAACACAAAGTTTGGAGCCCATCTGAAGTGGAAAATCTCAAGGAAATTGTTTTTCCTCGAAGCCAGCACCATTCTGACAGTACACTAGCGGTTAGAGTGAGGTAGAAGAAAACCTTTGGAATACTTGGACAGAGATACAGGCCATTACAAATTCGACTTATGGCTAAAACAAAACTTTTATGCTATAAAGTTTGTATAAAGTGGTCTCCTGTAAGTATTTGAGAAATGTAAACCATTTGGGAAAGTACTACAGCCACAAATAATTGTCTTAGGGAATGCCTTAAGTTTAAATAAACATCCAGGGTAAATTAGCCCCATAAATAAGACAACAGAGACAGACCATGTCGTGGAAGCTCAGGTGTTGGGATTAGCACATGTACAATATAGAATGAAACATTTGCAAGGAAAAGGTAGTTAAAATGTCTGTAGGAAATAAAGCATCACATGTTTGTAAGTCCAAAATAGAACTCAGAGAAATAGAAATAGGATTTTAAAAAAATCCTCAATGGACGGGCTTCATAGATCAGGGGGGCCTTAAATGAAATTAAAATTCAGGACAAAAGATGTACATGAAAGCATGAGTTCATCAAACAACAGTCTAGCTTGTATCTAGAATGTGAAATCCTCACTGAGTCATACCATAGGAAATAACCCCCAGATAATTTTCCCCAACATAATATTTTTATTATTTGTAAATTTTATATCATGCACTCCAATCACACTCACTTCCTAGGCATCCTAGCTCTACCCCTACCCTTGTGACCTCCCCAGAAAAGCAGAAAGAATACCAATTTATTTTGCCCATGTATTCACTGGAACATGGTCAAACTCCCAGTGGCCAGTCCCTTAGAGAAAACAGTCCTTCCCCACTTGCACTGCTTCCAGAAGCCATCAGGTCTAGAGAGTTACACTTCAGTTCACTTATCACACTTATAAGAGTTATCTTTGATAATTTCCTGTTCAGGCTCTTACTGTTTCAGGGGTGTGCAGAGAAGGGTTATCACAGAAACCTGTGACTCTCTCAACTGTGCATCTGCAGTCATTGATGCCACTACAAATGTCACTTCTTTGCCCTTTACAGTCATCAGGAGATCATAGACTTCCACATGGTCTTTAGTGACAGCGTGGACTACAGACTTAAAGCAGGCCAAAGTCTAGGTGACCTTCAAAAGAGAATCAGTGAGTACAGGCCAAGTCCTGGAACAGTCCTGGTGGCCCAACTCATTGCCTCTTTCTTCTTTGTAGTTCTCAGAAAGTGTTTGGAATCTATTGGTGATACAAATCTTGAAACAAAAGATCATATTCCACATAACCAAAATAAAGGAGTTAAGCATGATAAGTGGAGAGGTACAGAAGCATTTGATAAACATTCAGCTTTTATTTATGATGAAAGTTCTCTTAAATTAGGTATGAAGGGCACTTAGGTCAAATTAGAGTTTTACAGATATCTGCAGCAAACATGAATCGTTGGCAGCTATCTCTCTGATGTTCAGGAAAAGGCAAGGATAGTCTATCCATCTCCTCTGGCTCTTACACTCTTCCTGCATCCTCTTTAACATGGTTCCCTGAGCCCTGAGGGGAGGGAGTTGATGAAGACATTCCATTTAGAACTGAGTGTTCCAATGTCTCTCACAGCACATTGTCTGGCTGTGGGTCTGTGTATTTCTTCCCATCTGCTGCAGGAGGAAGCTTCTCTGATGATGGATAAGAAAGGCACTGACCTACAAAATGTCTGTAGAAATCATTTTATACCTATAGCCCTTTAGCAGTAGTATTATAAGAATCCATGATACTGTAGGATCAAACAGTATATAAATGCAAAGAGTGTTTTATTCTGCAGAAGTCCAGCATACTGGGGCCTCCTGTTACCAGAATATAGAGACACCCAAGTGAGCCTGCAGGCCTAATTTAAAGCACATTAGGGAATTCTGGATAGGTGAGCTCTATGATAATCTGTTGGTTCCATGTCTATGGACATTCCATCTCTGGGGTATGGGGGCTGGAAACTTGCTGGGGAGGTCTGGGAACTGTTACTGAGAAAGTAGCTGAGGAAGTCTGGAAACTGCTGGTGACCCATTGTCCTTGCTTCAGGCCAGGTGGCTGGGACACTCCATTACCTGGGTGTGAAGGCTGGAGCCTGGAGTTTTCTCTATCAGTAATTGACGTGCCTAGGCTTGTCTGGACTTGCCCAGTTTTTAGGCCTAGTCTCCTTAACTGCCAATTTGAAGTCTATCATGGAATTAGCTTAGCCTTCTCAGTAGTTGGTCTTCCTATAGGTTCCTGACCTATTTAGTCTCAGGTTCCTGGCCACTGGAGCAGTGTCAGGTATGGGTTCTATCTCCTGGAGTGGGGCCTTAAGTCAAATCTGATATTGGTTGGTTACTCTCATAAGCTGTGTGCCATTATTGTACCAGCATATCTTGCAGGCAAGTCATCATTGTAGATCAAAGGTTTGTAGCTGGATTGGTATTTATCTTTCTCCTTTGTAACCTGCATAGTACCTTCCAGTACCGTGATGAATACTATCTGTAGTGGTCAAGGCTCTAAGTAGGCACCAGTTGTACTTCTCTGAGTTCAATGAGTTGTGTAGGTATTGTCTTCAGCAATAAGGTTTACTGTCAATTTGTGGGGATCAACTGATAGCTTTGACAATAGTTTGGTTCTCTGGGGGTTCCTATAGGATCAGTTTGCCTAACAGATCAATTAGATATAAATCCTGGTATTGGAAGCTCAATTTGATATGAGAGATATCCAGCTCCCCTATTATTTGCTAAATTCATTTACACACACACACACACACACACACACACACACACACACACACACACATATTTCTGTATTAGATATCCACATGGCCCTTCAAATGGCCCTTAATTTTTACTGTTTCTCCCTGTATCTTCCTCTCTGCCTCTTCCTTCCCTACCCAATTTAATCCTTCTGTCCCAGCTGGCCCACTGCATCCATCCATAATTATCTATTCTATTTCCCCTTTCTAGGCATATATATACCTCCCTGAGTACCTTACTCTACATTGAACCTCTGTGTGGTTATATGATCTGTAGCTTGCTTGTCAACAAGTTAACACTTAATGTCTACAAATAAATGAATACATACTGTACTTGCTGTTTGGGGTCTTGGTTATCTTTTTCTAGCTCTATCCATTTAACTGCAATTTTATTTTGACCAGCTGAAATGTTCCATTGTGTGAATATGCCACATCTTTATCCATTCACCCATTAACAGTCATCTAGGTATTTCCAGATTCTATTATGAATAGAGGCTCTATGATAGGATGAAGCATTCTTTGGGTATATGCCCAAGAGTGGTATAGGTGAATCTTGAGATATATTTGTTCCTGACTTCCTGAGGAACAGCCACACTGATTTCCAGAGTAGCTGTACAAGTTTGTGTTTCTACCAGCAATGAATGAGTGTTCCCCTTACTCCACATCCTCACCAGCATGAGCTGTCGTCCATTTTGACTGGTGTAAGATGAAATCTCAAATTAGTTTTGAATTGAATTTTCCTGATCACTAAAGATGTTGGTAATTTCTGTCCAAGTGCTCTCAGACATTTGAGAATTTTCTGTTTAGATCTGTACTTCATTTTAAAATTTGGTTGTTTCTTTGATATTTCCTGGGTATTAGGTGCTTCCAGAGGTTTAGTTGGTAAATATCATTTCCAGTCTTTATGCTGCCACTTTGTCTGAATGAGGGTGTCCTTTGCCTTACAGAAACTTTGCAGTTTCATGGGTCTCATTGAATAATTGTTGATTTTAGTGCCTGTGCTATTGGTATAATATTCTGTTTACAAAGTCTTTTCCTGTGCCAATGAGTTCAAGGCTATTCTCCACTTTCTCTGCTATCAGGTTCAGTGTATTTAATTTATATTGAAATCTTTGATGCATTTGGAGTTGAGTGTTGTGCAGGTTGATAGATACAGGTCTATTTGCATTCTTCCACATGCAGACACCCAGTTTGACCAGTCCTTTATTAAAGATTTTACTTTTCCCAAGTGTCTATTTCTGGCTTCTCTATAAAATCATGTTGTCTATAGGTGTGCAGACTTATTTCTGGGTCTTCATTTCTATTCTCTTGATCAACATGTCTATTTCTTTGCCAATACTATACCTTTCCTTCCTTCCTTCCTTCTTTCCTTCCTTTCTTCCTTTTCTTCTTCCTTCCTCCCTTCCTTCCTTCCTTTCTCTCTCCTTTCTTTTTAAATATACTTTATATTACAACTTGAAATTGGGAATGGTGATACCTCCAACAGTTATTATTCAGGATTGTTTTGGTATCAGTTTTCTCTGTGTGTGTGTGTTTGTGTGTGTGTTTTTGTGTATGTATGATTCTATACAAAGCTGAAAACTGTCCTATTAAGTTCTATGATGAACTGTGTTGCAATGTTGATGAGGATTGTATTGAATCTATACATTGCCTTTAGTAGGCTGGCCATTATTGTTATATCTTATTGATCCACAAACATGGAAGATCTTTCCATTTTCTGATTATCTTCAATTTCTTTCTTGAAGTTTCTGTCATACAAGTCTTTCACCTCATTGATTAGAGTTACTTCAAGATAATCTTATTTTTTTCTAGATTATTTTGAAAGGTATCATTCACCTAACTTTTTTCTAAGTCCATTTGTCATTTATATACATTTGTATATATTTGTATGTTAATTCTGTATCCTGCCATTTTGTTGAAAGTGTTAATCAGCAGTAGGAATTTCCTAGTGAAATGTTTAGGGCCACTTATATATGCTACCACATCATCTGCAAATAAATATATTTTGTTTCTTCCCTTCCTATTTGTATTCCCTTTATCTCTCAGTTGCCTTATTGCCTTATCTTAGACTTTAAGTACTATATTGAATATGTATGGAGAGAGTGGACAAACTGTCTTGTTCCTGATTTTAATGGAATTGCTTTGTGTTTTTCTGTACTTAATTTGATGATGTTGACTATAAGCTTGAGATAAGTTGCCTTTATTATGTTTAGGTATTTCTCTTGTATCCCTAATCTCTTCAGGACTTTTATCAAGAAGGGATATTATATTTTTGTCAAAGAACTTTTCTGTATCTAATGAGATGATTATCTTCCTCTCTGCCTCTTCCTTCCCTACCCAAATTAATCCTTCTGTCCCAGTTGGCCTACTGCATCCATCCATAATTATCTATTCTATTTCTCCTTTCTATGCATGTACATACCTCCCTGAGTACCTTACTCTACATTGAACCTCTGTGGTTATATGTAGCCTGCTTGTCAACAAGTTAATACTTAATGTCTACAAATAAATGAATATATGGTGGATTACATCTATTGATTTAGCCATTTTTACATCCCTGGGATGAAACCAAATTGGTTATCATGGATGATTTTTTTGATGTGTTCTTGGATCTGGTTTGCAAATAATTTACAGGGAAGTTTTTCATCTATATTCATAAGGGAAATTGGTAATTATTTTTCTTTGTTATTATGTGGTTTGGGTATCAGGGCAATTGTGACCTCATAAAATGAGTATTAGTTGCTTCTATTTTTTATGGGGTAATTTGAAGAATATTGGCATTAACTCTTCTTTGGAAGTCTGATACAATTTGTGCTGAAACCATCTGGCCCCAGGCTTTTTTATTTTGGGGGAGACTTTTAATTACTTCTGTTTCACTAGGGCTCATGGATTTATCTAAATTGCTTAAATGTTCTTGTTTTAACTTTGGTAAGTAGTATCTATTGAGAAAATTACATATTTCTTTTAGGTTTTCCAATTTGTTGGAATACAGGTTTTTTAAGTATGTCTATGAATTTCTATGAATTTCTTCAGTATTGCTATGTCTTCATATTAGTTCCTTATTTTCATAATTTCAGTAAGAGTTTGTTAAGCTTCCTAACTTTCCCAAAGAACAAACCTTTTGTTTCATTGATTCTTCATATAGTTTTTGTTATTTTTTGCTGTTTATTCATCTTATTTTGTTTTATTTACATTAGCCCTGAGTTTGATTATTTCTTTCCATCTACTCCTTTTTGGATCTGATTTCTTCTTTTTCTTCCAGACCTCTCAGGTGTGCTATTAAGTTATTATTGTGATATCCCACCTTTTTTTTTAATTGTAGCCACATAGTGCTATGATCTTACTCTTAGTAATGCCTTCATTGTGCCTCATAAGTTTGGTTGTGTTGTGTCTTCATTTTCATCCAATTCTAACATAAAATTTTAGTTATTTTTTTTCTTTTTTTTAAACTTTTATTGCATTATAATGAGAAAAGTTACATGATTTAAATTTATCTGAATTTCTTAACATTTAAAAACATATATTAATGAAATAGAATTGAATCACATTCTTATTTCCCTTTTGTACCACTGCTACTCCCAGAGACCCCCCTTCAATACCTATAATATCTTTTTTGTCATATTCCTTAAAATTTATAAAATATAACAATAAAAATAAGTATTATAAAAGTTGTTTGATATAAAACAACCAATTTAACAGTCTTATGTAGATGCTTGTCTACAGCAATAGTGAAAATATATTTCTCTCAATATAAATTTTAAATAACTCCAAACATATTAGCTATACACTTAAAAATAATACATCACTACTAGTATTTTCTTAAATGAACATGAATATATAAAATCTTTTTGTTT
>NW_022196903.1:3539944-3562737 GCF_008632895.1 Mastomys coucha
AAAAAAAAAACCATAGCAATAAAATGACTTTTAACGACATTCTGCTCTACTCATAGATCCATGCCTTACTCAGCCATCATCAGAAAAGCTTCCTCCTGCAGCATATGGAAACAAATATAGAGACCCATAGACAGACATGAATGCAGAAAGAGAGAGACCTTAAAAACACTCAGCCTTAAAGGGATCCTGCCAAATCCTGCCCCTCAAGCCTCAGGGGACCTTGCAGAAGAGGAGACACAAAGAATGTAAGAGCCACAGGAGATGCAGGACACCAAGAAAACAAGGCCTTCTAAGTCAGTATAACCGAGCACATATGAACTCGCAGAGACTGTGACAGTATGTACAGGTCTGCACCAGTCCCTTTGCATATACACTATGTCTTCCAGTTTAGTGTTTTTATGTGATTCCTGACTATGGGAACCCGTGGTTCTCTCTCTCTTGTGCCTTCTCTCAGACTCTTTTCTATTTGTTTGTTTTGTCCAATTCTGATGTGTTGGTTTTTGTTTTATCTTATTATATATATATATATATTATATTATATATTATATTCAATCATTATCCCTTAGAAGCCTGATTATCTTCTAATGAGAGAAAGTGGGTAAATCGAGGTGGGCAGGTAGGTAGAGAGGAACTGGGAATAGTAGAGGGAGGGAACATCAGGAAATTGTTTTAGAAAAAAATCTAATTTTAATAAAAGTATCAAAGTTGGGGTTTCAGTGAATGTTAGATGGTTGTTTCTTTGAACTTTCCTTCTACTCTCTATTCTCTTGGTAAGACACTTGATAGAATAAAGGGCTAGAAGACCTTTATAGTACAATTAGCTTCATATACTGTTACAGAGTTGCCTGTATGAAGAAGCTGAAGCAGAGTTTCTCACCACACCTCGCATTCCTTCATTTTCAGAATGCATCTGTTCAAATAATGTACCCTGACTCTCAATATCAGTGAGTTAAAAAAATTACCTATCTTGCTTCATTTTTTATTTGAAAATCTCTGAGATCTGCTAGGAATAATTATGGCTAATAAAAATGGGTTATTGTTGAGCAAATTATAAGATTAACTTGTATTAGTTTAGTAAGAATAAAATAGGGTTCAATGTCAGATATCTCAAATTGCACACCCTTTGAGGGTTTTGAATTATCTTAGTATAAGAGCTGAAAGGAGGTGAATATTGAATAATGATTTCCAGGCAACTTGAAAAAATAATGAGGTGCATAGTAATGCATAGCCAATGAAGGCTGCCACTCACGTTGGAAAACCCAAGACAAAGCTGTAAGAACAGTACGATTTTACATGTAAAATGCATGTCATAATGAACATGTAAGACAAACTCATTTAAAAGCCATTTGATTTAAACAGCAGAGTAAAAAAATCATGTAAATGAATTGGATTTAGATTAGTTGATATTTTATGCCAATTCCTTATTCATTTATTTTCATTTAATTTTTTATATAATTTATTTTGATCATGTTTCTCCCTGCTACTCCTCTCAGACCCTTCCTACCTCCCTACCCACCCAACGTCTCTCTCTCTTTCTCTCTCTCTCTCAGCACACATATACAAACACACAAAACAACAACAATACAAAAAATTTAAGCGAACAAAAACTTAACTTCTTTAAAACATAAAAACTGGGAATTTGATCTCTAAGCTTAGCATTGGGTCTTGTAGAGCCAAAGATATACTCCATATCATTTTTTTTTTATTGATTTAAGTTTTACTGCATTATGATGAGAAAAGATACATGATTTCAATTTATTTGAATTTGCTAACATTTAAATACATGTTTAAGTAAATAGAATTAAATCACATTCTTGTTTCCCTTTTGTACCACAACTCCTCCCAGAGACCCCCTCTTCAATGCCTACAATTCCTTTTTTGTCATAGTCTTTAAAATTTATAAAATATTATAACAATAAAAATGAGTATTAAAAAGTTGTTTGATATAAAATAATAATCAAATTAACAGCCTTATGTAGATGCTTGTCTACAGCAATACTGAAAATACATATATTTTTCTCAATATAAATTTTAAATAACTCCAAACTTATTAACTGTATATTTTGAAATAATACATCACTACTAGTATTTTTTCAAATGGACATAAATATATAGTCTTTTTGTTTATTTGTTTGTTTGTTTGTTTTGTATTTAGTAGAGCTTAAAAACTTGGCTCTTACTGTGGCATAAGCCCAAAATAAGAACAACTTTTAGACATTGGACTTCATTGTAATAAGGCTGTACTTCAATGACCCTCACATCACCAAAGGATTTTACCTCCATCTTAGCTAAGCTGAGAGTTGACAGTTCTGACAGTTCTACTGCACCAAGGAATGAATTGTAGGCATGATTTTTGGATACAGACTTCCTGCTATGGTCAAAGCTAATTGACTTGAGTGAGTGACTTTATTTTCAGGCCACAGAGAACAGGTTTACATTCATTTAAGAAATGGTGTGTGTATTAAGATGGTCTATCCATAAAGTCATTCACCAACTCTTTCAATGAACAATGGCTCTGCTTGGAGGGTAGCACAGACATTAGGTGAGGGTTAGAATCTGGTTCATTGGCTGTGATGATTTGGAAAAGCATTCATCTCAGAGAAAGAGTAACTTATAAAGTCCTCTTCTTCAAACTTGATACAATAGTTACAAACTTCAAGCAAAGCATTCAGTCTCACTCTTTGTTGTTCTCTTAAAAGCCACCTCCCAAGTTAATTATCTATGCCTCTTTTGGCTATATAAATACTTTTGAAATATGTAAGCTATTCTGAAGACCATAGTATAGTGTAAAAACATGAAATAAATAATCCTACTAATAGAGAGGCTGAGATAGGCAAAGTGTGATTTCAAGACCATTATGTGGTACACAGCAAGACCCTGTCATGTACAAACAAGCAGAAAGTGTATATGGATTGTCCAATATTGGACCTATTTCTCCAATTACTGAATTAGAGAGACCATTGGATGACAATCAACACATTTCTAATTCCTCATAGTTTTGGATTTCAATCGGTTAGGATATTTTGGTAATATTAATTTTCATGTTAAGATATTAAGAAAAAGTAATTGTTACTTCCTGTTGTTTTTGTTGTAAGAGGTGGAATTAGGTTTATGTGGGTTTGAAAGATTACTTTCTTGCTTCTATGGTGTAGTTTTGCTCCTTATGTTGGTGTTTTCCATCTATTATCATTTGTAGGGCTGGATTTGTGGAAAGATATTGTGTAAATTTAGTTTTGTCATGGAACATCTTGGTTTCTCCATCTATGGTAATTGAGAGTTTTGCTGGGTATGGCATTTGTGTTCTCATAGGGTCTGTATGACATCTGCCCAGGATCTTCTAGCTTTCATAGTCTCTGGTGAGAAGTCTGGTATAATTCTGATAGGCCTGCCTTTATATGTTACTTGACTTTTTTCCTTTCCTGCTTTTAAAATTCTTTCTTTGTTTAGTGCATTTGGTGTTTTGATTATTATGTGACGGGAAGAATTTGTTTTCTGGTCCAGTCTATTTGGAGTTCTGTAGATTTCTTATATGTTCATGGGCATCTCTTTCTTTAGGTTCTTCTATAATTTTGTTGAAGATATTTACTGGGCCATTATATTGGGAGTCTTCTCTCTCTTCTATACCTATTATCCTTAGTTTTGGTCTTTTTATTGTGTCCTGGATTTCCTGGATGTTTTGGGTTAGGAGCTTTTTGCTTTTTGCATTTTCTTTCACTATTGTGTCAATGTTTTCTATGGTACTTCTGCCCCTGAGATTCTCTCCTCTATCTCTTGTATTCTGTTGGTGATGCGTGCATGTATGACTCCTGATTTCTTTCCTAGGTTTTCTATCTCCAGGGATGTCTCTCTTTCTGATTTCTTTATTGTTTCTATTTCCATTTTTAGATTCTAGATGGTTTTGTTCATTTCCTTTACCTGTTTGATTGTGTTTTCCTGTACTTCTCCCTCTTTAAGGGCTTCTAGCTGTTTACTTGTGTTCTGTATTTCTTTGAGGGAGTTATTTATGTCTTTCTTAAAGTCCTGTATCATCATCATGAGAAGTGATTTTAGATCTGAATCTTGCTATCCCAGTGTGATGATGTGTCTGAGACTTGCTATGGTGGGAGAATTGAGTTCTGATGATACCAAGTAACCTTGGTTTGTGTTGTTTATTTTCTTACACTTCCCCCCTTCCCCAACCCCTGCCACCCGGTTATCTCTAGTGCTACCTGCTCTTGCTAAATCTTACTGAAGTCTCTCCTTCCTGTGATCCTGGTTGTGGCAGAACTCCTCAGAGTCAAGCTGTCTCTGTGATCCTGTGATTCTGGGACCCTGTGATCCTGGGCTTGTTAGAGCGCCTGGGAGTGGAGCTTCCTCTTGGTATTATAGAACTGGCTGTGGAGTTTGCACCCAAAGTCTGCTCAGGGCACTAGCCCAGACAGAGCAGAAGCAACCTGAGCCACTGGGCTGGTGGAGTTCCTGTTTGCCTAGGATGGCAGGTCCCAGCTGCTCCTAGTGTTGGGACAGATGTGTCCTCCTCACCTCTGATCCCCTGTCCTGGGTATATCAGAGTCCCTGGAAGGGAAGCCCCCTCTGGATGCTGTGGGACTGGCTGCAAAATTTGGGCCCAAGGTCTGCTTAAGGCACTGGCCCAGATAGACTGGAAGGAACCAGTGCCACTGGACTGGTGGAGTGGGTCCTGCTGGTCCCAGTTACTCCTAGTGTTGGGACATATGTTGTGTCCTCCTCATCCCTTATACTGGGTGTGTTAGAGCACCTGGGAGTGGAGCTTCCTTTGGGTGTTGTGGGACTGACTGCAGAGTTTCAGTCCATGTCATTTAACTTATTGCCCAATCTCTTCTTTCCTACAGAGAAAACAGCATGTTCCTTAAGGCTGTAAATTTTGCTTTGTTCACTGACCACATTGTAGGTTCTCAATGAACATATGTCTAATAAAATAATGTTTAAAAATAATACATTGGTAAATATTCAATAAAAGCTTAATAATATAGAATCTCTAATAGAGCAGTGGCTAGAGATATATAGAAGAACTATATAGAATATCATCCTAAGGCTAAAATCCAGTTCCTGGTTATTTTGTCAACCTGTCATAAACCACAAAATATCTGAGAAGAATGAATATCAGTTGAGGTATTGCCTCCATTGGATTGTTTGAAGGTATGACTGTGGGGCATTTTCTTGGTTCATAACTCATGTTGGAGACCTCAGCTCACCATGAGTAGTGTCATTTGTGGGCAGGGAACCCTGAATTATATAAGAAAGCAAGCCAAGTAGGCAGTTTTCGTCCATGGTTTCTGCCTCTACTTTTGCTTGACTTCCCTCAGTGATCAACTGTGATTGGAACACATATGTCAAACAAACCCCTCACCCCAAAGTTGCTTTTGGTCATGGCATTTATCACAGCAATTAAAGCAAATTAGGACAGTAGCCAAGGAAGAATAAACTTCAAAAGATCTTAGTGAAGAGTATTGATAAACAGCAGAGATGTTTGCTGTGTTGCCCACCAAGTGTGCCTTCTGTGAATACTGAGCAAGCAGGAACCTGGCCTCTGGCAGATGAAGTAGCAATGACAGGTATAGTTACAGAGGAAGTTGGGCATTGGAGATCAGCTTTCTGGTAAGACAGTCCTCAGACTGTCGTATGTAGTATGAATATCTTCGGGGATATGCCTGGTGGGAGACACAAAGAGAACTGGGCCTCAGAAAATGGGTGGTTTTGAGTATAAATTGTCTATATTCAGGGGACACAAGAGGTAAGTGTGGGGTTGGTGAGATGGCTGAGCAGGTAAAAGTGCTGCCAATTTGACAACCTGAGTCTAATAGCTGGAATCCACATAGAAGAAGGAGAAAATTGACTCTCTCAAGTTGTCCTTTGACTCTCTGCAAATATAGCACTCATGAATGTTCCCCTCAACTATGTAAATAAGGTTTACAGAGTCTATTATGAGATGCAGACAGACAGAGGCTAGTGGGTTTAGGGCATCAGGACATGGGCAGGATGAAACAAAGTCTGAGATATTCACTGTCCATGTCAGCAAGGCTATGTGAGACGGTCACTCCTCCATGTCAGACAACAACTGTATATTCTGTGTGTACAGCTAAGGGGGAGTGCATTCTAACATATGTGTTGTTTACCAGAATGCACTAGGGGCAAAGAAGAAACAAAATGGCAGTGCATTGGAATCAGAGCAGTAACTTTGCTTTGTTATGACCTTCCAGTACTCTCCACAGATTGTCTAATGTGCTCATTTTAAAAGAGAAATAGGGGAGTCTCCATTATCATAGAAATGCTAATGTAGGAAGACTTTGGAGGACAGAAGCCATCCACCAATATGCAACATATACAACTAACATCAACTGCTTGTATCCCAGGTACTGGGATTTATTTAATTATTATACAATTTCTAGGTAATTTTTATGTAGATTATTTTACATAGATTACTTAACATCCCCTCCCTGTGATTTGTTTGGGACTGATTTTTCAATCTTGTAAATGAATAATTTGCATCTTTGAGTAGTGAAATACTTGTTATAAGTCAAAGTTAGGATTCCAATTCTTCCAATTTGCTACACTATTACATTTTTTTCTCAAAGGAAAATGCCACTGAATTGGTAAAGATGACCAGGTGGTTGGTGTCTCTTCCTTGTGACCTACTAAGTAGCTCTTGAGATATTTGTTTCCAGGACACCTAACACACAGAGGTTTTCATGTAGTTCACAGACGTCTTGCTATTCCCTTAGGAACTTGTGCTTCAGTTCTCCATGAAGTACCCCTTCCTGTTCATCTCAGTAGTCATGTCTATAGATGGAAAAGTCTGGACCAGAGTCTGCTGTGCATTGACTCATGACAGCCTGGGAAGCAGATGATATATAATAACTCTTCAAAAGAAGGAGATTATTAGAAAATCTAAGGTTCTGAGGACCCGAGAACATAGAAATAGATCATAAATCTGGACCAAAAAAAGAGAAGTACACCCATGTTCTAAATAATTATGCCAATCCGCTCTTATTTTGTTCTTAGGATTCTGTCCACACATCTCTTCTCACTCCATTCCCCTTGGATACTCCTCAAGCTCCTTTGACTGATGTAACATGTATCTTCACTATCCCCAAATCTCTGTCTCTAGGTCCAACTTCTTTTCCATAAGCTCCACATCTGTGAATCCTTCTGTCCATTGGACATTTACCTTAAGCTATCCCAAGCTCCAGAAACCACAGCTTGATAATCAGTTCATTTGAGAGCTTTAGCCCCGATCTTCATTCGATGTGTGGCTTTTGCTTCTGCATTGGATGACTTAGGTCCTGCCATTGCCAGAGCCTAGGTGTCCTCTTAGATAAGCGCTATTTTCTCATTTCCACATTAAACAAGTTTTTTTCCAACCCACCTTTATGCAGTTCTCCCACAAGTGCTGTGGATTCTAATAACTATTATTCACACGGTTTCTATCTACAGTTTCACCTACTTAATTAAGGTCACTACTTCATTTGCATTTCTTTTTTTAAAAGAATTTATAATTTTTTATGTCTGTGTATGAGTGTTTTGCTTGCATGGATGCATGTGCACCATGTGCATGTGGTGCCTGGAATGGCCAGTAGAGGAAATTGGACACTCAGGAACTGAAGTTAAAGACAACTGGGAGCTGCCACTTTGTATTGGAAGCAGAACCCAGGTCCTCTGCGAGAAAAGCAGTCATTAGTCCATCCACAATTCACTCCTATTTCTGTAATACTCTTCTGATTGTCACTGCTATTGAACTCTCTAGTCTATTCTTTTAAAGGGTAAGGGGGTTAATTTTTCTCAAATTTAAATTCATACACAGTCACTTTACTCCTTTAAAAATCCTTCAATGCTATCAATGCAAACCCTTAATTGATAGCGTGAATGCTCCTTGATCCAGCCTGTGCTTATTATTATGTAGAGTCTGGTCAGGGGACAAAAACTAAGAGAGTTTATCATGAAAAAAATTATTGACTATTAAAGATCTCATAGAGCAAGAATAGTACTTTGAGATAGTACAGGGACAGCCCTTATAGGAAGCAATCATCAGTTCAAGGGCAGAAGAACTAAACTGAAGAGGTAAAAATGATTAAATGTTCAAAGCTTTAGTGGCCAAGCCTGGCACAGCAGAAACATGTGCCTCTGAGAAGGACAGGACACAGCTCGCCAGGCATAGACCATGATAAAATCGCTTTTGTAAGTACTAGAAATAGAAACTTTGCCTCAAATTTTCTACTAGAATGGGCTGCAACTTCTAGAACAAAGAAGTGAGGCTAAGGGGTGCTGACTGAGAATAAGGAATCAGAATACCAGTGAATGCAAACCTCTTCTTCTTCCAGCCAGTTTGCACTCAGCACATGTGATGGTTTGTATATGCTTGGCCCTGGGAGGGACACTATTGGGAGGGGTAGCCTTGTTGGCATAGGTGTGTCACTGTGGGTGTGGGCTTTAAAACCCTCATCTTAGATGACTGGAAGCCAGTCTTCTGCTAGTAGCCTTCAGATGAAGCTGTAGAACTCTCAGCTCCTCCTGCAGCATGCCTGCCTGGATGCTGCCATGCTCCCGCCTTGAGGATAGTAGACAACCTCTGAACCTCTGAAGCCAGCCCCAATTAAATGTTGGCCTTATATAAGTAACCTTGATCATGGTGTCTGATGACAGCAGTCAAACCCTACCTAAGACAGCATTCTTTGTTGACATAGCCTAGCAAAGCCATTTGGCAGGGCTGAGGTTGGGGGGTGGTAAGGGGATATATCCAGGACTAGAGTACTTGCCAAGTATGTGTGAGGCTCGAGGTTCACTCCCATGAGTGAACAGTACAACAACCAAACCAGCAAAACCAAAACACAAACAACTATTTGGCAATGCCTCAGAATGAAAAAGCAGGGTGGAGAAGGGAGATGGAGTCATTGGTAAGACCCACTCCTTTGCTTTCCACATTCGAATGTGTTTGTACACATGGCTTCTAAACACAACACGTACAACTTCATGTCCTCACCCAGAAGCACAACTCTGAGTGAACAATGATGTGTTCATTTGTCTCTCAAAATGAAAAGCCCAAAGTATCAGCCACAAAGGCAAGAACTTTTATAAGTAACCACAGAGTTTCTGGGCAATAATAGTTATTTATCAAAATTAGTCATAGTTCCACCTCAATATTTAGTCATCTAAAGGCCGGATTACAAATACCTGTGACAATAAAACTTGCATAAAATGAGAACAATGTGAGAAAAACAAACACACACAGAGATGCGCACTCATTCACATGAAAGGCAGAACATAAAGATACCTGCTTATCCATCCTTATGTCTCTAGCTACTGCTGTAGTGCTCACAAGGTAACAGTTTTTTCTTTTTTTTTATTAGATATTTTCTTTATTTACATGTCATATGATTTCTCCTTTCCCAGTTTCCCATCTGGAAAAAAACCCTGTTCCCTTCTCCCTCCCCCTGCTCCCCAACCCACCCTCTCCTGCTTCCTGGCCATGGCATTGCACTACACTGGGGAATAGAAACTTCACAGGGCCAAGGGCTCTCCTCCCCTTGGTGATTGACTAGGCCATCCTCTACTATACATATGCAGCTGGAGCCATTAGTTCCACCATGTGTACTCTGGTTGGTGGTTTAGTCCCTGGGAGCTCTGAGGGTACTAGTTAGTTCATATTGTTGTTTGTCCTAAGGGGCTGCAAACCTTTCAGCTTCTTGGGTCTTTTCTCTAGCTCCTTCATTGAGGACCCTGTGCTCAGTCCAATGGATGGCTGTGAGCCTCTACTTCTGTATTAGTCAGATACTGTCAGAGCCTCTCAGGAGATAGCTTTATGAGGCTCCTGTTAGCCAGCACTTGCTGACATCCACAATAGTGTCTGGATTTGATGATTGAATATGGGAAGAATCCCCAGGTGGAACACTCTCTGGATTGTCCTTCCTTCAGCCTATGCTCCATAGTTTGTCTCTGAAAATCCTTCTATGGATATTTTGTTCCCTCTTCTAAGAAGGAATGAAGTATCCACACTTCGGTCTTCCTTCTTCTTGAGTTTCTTATGGTTTGTGGATTGTACTTCATGTATTCCAATCTTCTAGGCTAATATCCATTTATCAGAGAGTGCATACCATGTGGGTTCTTTTGTGATTGGGTTACCTCACTCAGGATGATATTCTCCAGATCCATCCATTTCCCTAAGAATTTCATAAATTTATTGTTTTTAATAGCTGAGTAGTACTCCATTGTATAGATGGACCACATTTTCTGTATCCATTCCTCTGTTGAGAGACATCTGGGATGTTTCCAGTTTCTGGCTATTATAAATAAGGCTGCTATGAACATAGTGGAGCATGTGTCCTTATTACATGTTGGAGCATCTTCTGGATATATGCCCAGGAGTGGTATAGCTGGGGCCTCTGGTAGTACTATGTCCAATTTCCGGAGGCACTGCCAAACTGATTTCCAGGTGGTTGTACTAGCTTGCAATCCCACCAGCAGTGAAGGAGTATTCCTCTTTCTCTACAACCTTGCCAGCATATGCTGTCACCTGAGTTTTTTATCCTAGCCATTCTGACTGGTGTGAGGTGGAATCTCAGGGTTGTTTTGATTTGTATTTCCCTGATGACTAAGGATGTTGAACATTTCTTTAGGTGCTTCACAGCCATTCAATATTTGTCAGTTGAGAATTCTTTGTTTAGCTCTGCACGCCATTTTTAATAGGGTTACTTGGCGCTCTGAGGTCTAACTTCTTAAGTTCTTTGTATATATTGGATATTAGCCCTCTATCAGATATAGGATTGGTAAAGATCTTTTCCCAATTTGTTGGTTGCCGTTTTGCCCTATTGACAGTGTCTTTTGCCTTACAGAAGCTTTGCAACTTTATGAGGTCCCATTTGTCAATTTTTGATCTTAGAGCATAAGCTATTGGTGTTCTGTTAAGGAAATTTTCCCCTGTGCCCATGTGCTCAAGTCTCGTCCCCACTTTTTTTTTCTATTAGTTTCAGTTTATCTGGTTTTATGTGGAGTTCCTTGATCCACTTGCACTTGAGCTTTGTACAAGGAGATAGGCATGGATCAATTTGCATTCTTCTACATACTGCCAGTTGAGCCAGCACCATTTGTTGAAAATGCTGTCTTTTCTAACTATGGAGCAGAGATTGAAGGAAGGACAAGCCAGCCTGATAGAGCTGTCTCTTGAGAGGCTCTGACAGTACCTGACTAATACAGAAGTAGAGGCTCACAGCCATCCATTGAACTGAGTACAGGGTCCCCAATGAAGGAGTTAGAGAAAGGACCAAAGGAGCTGAAGGGTTTGCAGCCCCTTAGGATGAACAACAATATAAACTAACTAGTACCCTCAGAGCTCCCAGGGACTCAACCACCAACCAAGGACTGCACATGGAGGGGTTCTGGCAGCATGGGCATAGTAGATGATTGCAAAGTTGATCATCAATGAAAGGAGAAGCCCTTGGCCCTGTGAAGGTTCTGTGCTCCAGTGTAGGGAAATGCCAGGGCCAATAAATGGGAGAGGGTGGAGTGGCAAGCAGGGGAAAGGGGGAGGCAACAGGGGTTTGTTCTTGTTGTTTTTTGTTTTTGGGTTTTTTTTTTTTGGAGGGGAACTGGGAAAGGAGAAATCATATGACATGTAAATAAAGAAAATATCTAATAAAAAAATTAAAAGAAAAGAAAAGAAAATGCTGTCTTTTTTCCATTGGATAGTTTTAGCTCCTTTGTCAAACATCAAGTGACCATAGGTGTGTGGGTTCATTTCTGGGTCTTCAATTCTATTCCTTTGATCCACCTGCCTGTCATTGTACCAATACCATGCAGTTTTTATCACAATTGCTCTGTAGTACAGCTTAAGGTCCAGGATGATGATTCCACCAGAGGTTTTTTTATTGTTGAGAATAGTTTTTGCTATCCTAGGTTTTTTGTTATTCCAGATGAATTTGTAAATTACTCTTTCCAAGTTTGTGAAGAATGGAATTGAGTTGGAATTTTGATGGGGATTGCATTGAATCTGTAGATTGTTTTCGGTAAGACGGCTGTTTTAACTATTTTAATCCTGCCAATCCATGAGCACGGGAGATCTTTCCATCTTCTGAGATCTTCTACAATTTCCCTCTTCAGAGAATTGAAGTTCTTGTCATAGAGATCTCTTACTTGCTTAGTTAGAGTCACAGCAAGGTATTTTATATTATCTGTGACTCTTGTGAAGGGTGTTGTTTCCTTAATTTCTTTCTCAGCCTGTTTATCCTTTGTGTAGAGGAAGCCCTCTGATTTGCTTGAGTTAATTTTATATCCAGCTACTTTGCTGAAGTTGTATATCAGGTTTAGGAGCTCTCTGGTGGAATTTTTGGGGTCACTTAAATATACTATAATATCATCAGCAAATAGTGGTAATTTGACTTTTTCCTTTCCAGTTTGTAACCCTTTGATTTCCTTTTGTCCTCTAATTGCTCTGGCTAGGACTTCAAGTACAGTATTGAGTAGGTAGGGAGAGAGTGGACAGCCTTGTCTAGTCCCTGATTTTAGTGGGATTGCTTCAAATTTCTCTCCATTTAGTTTGATGTTGGCTACTGGATTGCTCTATATTGCTTTTACTTTGTTTAAGTATGGGCCTTGAATTCCTTATCTTTCCAAGACTTTTATCATGAAGGGGTGTTGGATTTTGTCAGATGCTTTCTCAGCATCTAATGAGATATTCATATGGTTTGTTTCCCTTTGAGTTTGTTTTTATAGTGAATTACATTGATTGATTTCTGTATATTGAACCATCCTTGAATCCCTGTGATAAAGCCTACTTGATCATGGTGGATGATCATTTTGATGTGTTCTTGGATTCAGTTTGCAATAATTTTATTGAGCATTTTTGCATCAATATTCATAAAGGAAATTGGTCTGAAGTTTTCTTTCTTTGTTAGGTCTTTGTGTGGCTTATGTATAAGAGTAACTGTGGCTTCACAGAACGAATTGGGTAGAGTACCTTCTGTTTCTATTTTGTGGAATAGTTTGAGGAGTATTGGTATTAGATCTTCTGTGAAGGTTTAATTACTCTGCATTAAACCCATCTGGTCCTGGGCTTTTTTTGGTTGGGAGACTATTAATGACTGTTTCTATTTCATCAGCAGATATGGGACTGTTTAGATTGTTGATCTGATCTTGATTTAATTTTGGTACCTGGTATCTGTCTAGAAAATTGTCCATTTCATCCAAGTTTTTCAGTTTTGTTGAGTATAGGCTTTTGTAGTAGGCTCTCATGATTTTTTGGATTTCCTCAGTGTCTGTTGTTATGTCTCCCTTTTCATTTCTGATCTTGTTAATTAGGATACTAGCTCTTTGCCCTCTAGTTAATCTGGCTAAGGGTTTATCTATTTTGTTGATTTTCTCATGAACCAGCTCCTGGTTTAGTTGATTAGTTGTATAGTTCTTTTTGTTTTTATTTGGTTGATTTCAGCCCTGAGTTTGATTATTTCCTGCCTTTGACTTCTCTTGGGTGAATTTGCTTCTTTTTGTTCTAGTGTTTTCAGATGTGCTGACAAATTGCTGGTGTATGCTCTCTCCAGTTTCTTTTTGGAGGCACTTAAAGCTATGAGTTTTCTTCTTAGGACTGCTTTCATTTGTGTCCCATAAATTTGGGTATGTTGTGGTTTCATTTTCATTAAGCTCTAGAAAGTCTTCAATTTCTTTCTTTATTTCTTCCTTGACCAACTTATCATTGAGTAGAGTATTGTTATGGTTCCATGTGTATGTGGGTATTCTATTGTTTATATTGTTATTGAGGTGCAGCCTTAGTCCACATTAATCTGATAGGATACAAGAATTATTTCAATATTCTTGTATCTGTTGAGGCCTGATTTGTGACCAATTATATGGTCAATTTTGGAGAAGCACCATGAGGTGCTAAGAAGGGATGTCCTTTTGTTTTAGGATAAAAAGTTCTATAGATATCTGTTAAATCCATCTGTTTCATAACTTCTGTTAGTCTCAGTATGTCTCTGTTTAGTTTTTGTTTCCATGATCTGTCTTTGGAGAGAGCGGGGTGCTGAATCTCCCACTATTATTGTGTGTTTTGAGCTTTAGTAAAAATTTTTTTTTTTTTTTAATATAGATGCCCTTGCATTTGGAGCATAGACATTCAGAATTGAGAGTTCATCTTCGTAGATTATACCTTTGATGAGTATGAAGTGTCCCTCCTTATCTTTTTTGATCATTTTAGTTGAAAGTTGATTTTATTAGATATTATAATGGTTACTCCAGTATTTTTCTTGGGGCCATTTGCTTGGAAAATTGTTTTCCAGCCTTTTATTCTGGGGTAGTGTCTGTCTTTGTCACTGAGGTAGGTTTCTTGTAGGCAACAAAATGTTGGGTCCTGTTTATGTACCCAGTCTGATAGTCTACTTCTTATTTTGGGAAATTGAGTCCACTGATATTAATAGATATTAAGGAAAAGAAATTGTTGCTTCCTGTTATTTTTGTTGGAATATGACTTTCTTGCTTTTTCTAGAATCTATTTTCCCTCCTTGTGTTGAAGTTTTCCATTTATTACCCTTTGAAGGTCTGGATTTGTGGAAAGATATTGTGTAAATTTGTTCTTGTCATGGAATTCTTTGGTTTCTCCATCTATGGTAATTGAGAATTTTGCTGGGTATAGTAGACTGGGCTGGCATTTGTGTTCTTGTAGGGTCTGTATGACACCAACCCAGAATCTTCTAGCTTTTATAGTCTGTCAAGAAGTCTGGTTTAATTCTGATAGCTCTGCCTTTATCTGTTACTTGACCTTTTTTTCCTCACTGCTTTTAATATTCTTTCTTTGTTTTGTGTATTTGGTGTTCTGACTGTTATGTGGTGGGAGGAATTTCTTTTTGTTCCAGTCTATTTGGCGTTCTATAGGCTTTTGTATGTTCATGGGCATCTCTTTCTTTAGGTTAAGGAAGTTTTCTTCTATAATTTTGTTAAAGATATTTACTGGCCCTTTAAGTTGGAAGTCTTCACTCTCTTCTATACCTATTATCCTTAGGTTTGGTTTTCTCATTGTGTCCTGGATTTCCTGGATGTTTTGAGTTAGGAAATTTTTGCATTTTGTGTTTTCTTTGACTGTTGTGTCAATGTTTTCTATGGTATCATCTGCCCCTGAGATTCTCTCTTCTATCTCTTGTATTCTTTTGGTGATGCTTGCATCTATGACTCTTGATTTCTATCCTATGTTTTCTATCTCCAGAGTTGTTTCTGTGTGTGATTTCTTAACTGTTTCTACTTCCATTTTTAGGTCCTGGATGGTTTTGTTCAATTCCTTCACCTGTTTGTTTGTGCTTTCCTGTAATTCTTTAAGGGATTTTTGTGTTTCCTCTTTAAGGGCTTGTACCTGTTTACCTGTGTTTTCCTGTATTTCTTTAAGGGAGTTATTTATGTCCTTCTTAAATTCCTCTATCACCATCATGAAATATGATTTTATATCCAAATCTTGCTTTTCCAGTGTTTTGGGGTATCCGGCACTTGCTGTGGTGGGAGTACTAGGCTCTGATGATGCCAAGTAGTCTTGGTTTCTGTTGGGAACATTCTTGCATTTGCCTTTTGCCATCTGTTGATCTCTGGTGTTAGATGTTCTTGCTGTCTCCGACTGTAGCGTGTTCCTCCTGTTGGTCTGTAAGCCTGTGTCAGCACTTCTGGGAGATCAGCTCTCCTCTAGTAAGACCCCTTTGAAGAGGGCTGTGGATCTGCTGTCCCTCCTGAGTCCTGGGGTCAGAGCACTCCCTGGAGGCAAGGTCTCTACTTGTGGGGAAAGTGGCACAGAAGGCTGTGGATCCACTGTCCCTCCTAGTTGTAGAGGGAGGTAGAAAGGATCTTGTTCCAGCTGCCCTGCCACTTCTGAGGCCTGTGCCTCCTGCTGGTCCCACCTTAGAAAGTCCAAGGTAACAGTTTTTAATCTCCTTCCTTTCCTATTGATCCGTTGTTTTCTTTGTTGTCAGCTATACTTTCTGCAGGTAAACAGCTGTTTGTATTCAGTGAGACATTCTAAAGCTTTATTCATGCACAAATACCAGGGTGCTCAGTATTCAGGAGATTCCAAGCATAGTTTTCACAGCATCAGATTAAGACAGCATCCCACCACATACACCTAACCCCATAGACCTTTTCCTCTTGGCAACAAAATCAATTGCCCAGGTCAGTTGATTAGCATCTTTTTTACTTGTTTGATTAGTGACACAATCCACCATTCTGCTAGTTTAATGGCTTCTAGGCAATTTAAATTAGCAGTCTAATGAGCTCAATGTGTATGTGTTTTCTGAAATGATGTCTCTGATTAATAAAAGCGATTGACTGATAGCATAGTGGTGAATGAAGCAATACATAGCCATTGACTTAGCAGAGAGATAGATCCAATCACTGACACAACAAGCAATGATTGTGTCTCTGGCAAAGCATTATAAGCAGGGAAAGTCAGTTCACATCCCGAATATCTGTCTATTCTGATGAGATCAGATTGCTACATTGAATTATAGACAACATTCATGTACTCAATCTGCCATTTGTCAGTCATGTACTCTTTGCTCCCCTAAGGAATTTTGCCATACCAGAGACTCAGCAGTGAATACATTGCGGTGCTTTAAATATGCTTGGTCCATAGAAAGCACTCTCTGATACTGGTAGATTAGGCCCTCAACAATAATGGTATCTACATTGGCCACAGTGAGGCATAGCCTGTAAAGGAACCTATGCATAGCTTCTGTGCAACATTTTAAATTGTAAACTTGCAAATCATATTTGTATGTGGTAAAAAGCAATGTTATGGACTAGGGATGTAATTCAGTGGTAGAGTACTTCCCTAACATGCACAAGGCTCTGGGTTGCATTCCTGGATCCATAAAAACAATGGACTTCTATTAACCTTGGTTCTAAGAAGGGAACAATTATTTGTCCTATTCACATTAAATGTATGTCTTAGTTAGGGTTTCATCGCTGTGAAGAAACGTTATGACCAAGGCAACTCTTATAAAGACAACATTTAATTGTGGCTGGCTTAAAGGGTCAAGGTTCAGTCAATTATCATCATGGTGGGAAGCATGGCAGTGTGCCGGCAGACATGGTGCTGGAGGAGCTGAGAGTTCTACATCGTGATCTGAAGGCAGCCAGGAGGAGACTTTGTTCTGCAGGCAGCTAGGAGGCTCTTCTCTTCTGTACTGGGCAGAACTTGGATACTAGAGACTGCAAAGCTGTATTAGTCAGGGTTCTCTAGAGTCACAGAACTTATGGTAGTCTCTATGTAGTAAAGGAATTTATTGATGACTTATAGTCTGTAGTCCAACTCCCAACAATCAACTCCTAACAATGGTCGGCAGCAGCTGTGAATGGAAGTCCAAGGATCCATCAGTTACTCAGTCCCACAAGGCAAGCAGGGGAAGCAGAACGAGCCTTCTTTCTTCCAATGTCCTTATATAGGTCTCCAGCAAAAGGTGTGGCCAAGATTAAAGGTGTGTGCCACCACACCTTTAATCCCAGATGGTCTTGAACTCATAGATCTTCCTATCTTAATCTTCTGGGATTCATAGCCACCATGTCTCAAGATCTCCATGCCAAGATTCAGGTTGGGAACTTGTATCTCTCAGCCTCCAGATTAGGGCCACAGGTGAGCCTTCTAATTCTGGATTGTAGTTCATTTCAGATATAGTCAAGTTGACAACCAGGAATAGCCACTACAAAAGCCCACCTACACTTGCTTTAACACACTTTCTTCACATCTATTCCAACAAGGCCACACCTCCCAATAGTGCTCCCTATGGACCAAGCATACTCAAACCACCAGAATGTATTCATTTAGGCAAAAATTAGGGCTGAATTATAACTAAAAAGTATGTATGATTGAACATGTAAATAAATGAATAGGTGGGCACATGTTCATGGACACAGTGTGAGAAGGAGACAGTTGTCACACTTTTAAGTTGAAACTTCATGGGCTATGGTAATAAATCTATAGCCACATAATTTGAGTGCTTAAATTTGGAAGACATGTAGACATCTGCACAAGGAAGAGACATCCTAGTTATTTTTTATTGATCTTCTCTGGTTCAGGACAGGCAGAATAACTGTAGAATGAAAGATTAGGAGTCTGTTTAAGATGCTTTATGTCTCAGTGTGTATATCTGTGCTTTACCCATATAATCACCAATATTCATGCAAGTAAGTCCTATCAGTAGGTTTCTTTAACATTTCAAGCTTGTTTGTTTCTCTTTTTATTATACAGCCTTCTTACTTCCCTGTCTTCTGCCAGATGATTTCTCCTTTCTCTGTAGCTTTTACAATGTTTCAAAGCTTAAGAACACATATTGGTCCATGAACACACATCTGTTAATTACTCCATTGAGTACTAGAATCTATACCCTGCTGATGTGACATATACTGGCCAGTACGTTGGAGTGAACCTTTTTCACCTTGGCAGGGTATAGGAAACATTCTTCAGCACTGGTGTTTGTGCCTCATCACTGGTGTGTACATGTGGGAATCATAAACAAGTTTTATGTAACACTTTGGGGCTTTTGGTTTTCAGGCAATAGTCTGCAAAAACAAATTGTGTACCTTATAGTCTGTATGTGGGTTTTCACTAGAGCTTTACATAGACATTAAACCCAACCTGAGATTCATAAAACATATTTGCAACAATTGCTTTAATGCAAAAGGTCGAAACTCATAACTCTGTGGATTAAGATTCTTAACAGCAAGAAAAGAAGCCTCTCTACAAAGTCAGCATGTGTGTCACTTTTAGAATGGCTGGCTTCTTGAATTCCCAACACCGAAAGCAAACACTTCAACTGTGTGATGTGTTGCCTCTTGCTGTAACTGAGCTGGCTGTAATGGGGGGAAAGCCTCGGCTGTGCCAGCTTGTTGATCACACATAGGAGGTTAGATACCAGATAGTAGAAAGATTATTCCAGAAAATCCAAATGCTTCTGCCATTGTGTCTACTAAAGGACCTGTTGGCTCTACCCATGAGCTACCTGGTGCTCACTTTAGCCTCCAAGTCTCATGCTGGTGGATATGGTTGGCCAAACATGAATGCAAGAATATTGGCACAAACTTTTCAGTTTGGAATGTCATTCAAACTTATAAGATACAATAGACTGACAAAAGACAATATGATATTGGTTTTAAGATATGGAGGAAAAAATATCTAGAGTCATAGAGGCCTCAGTTATCACTCTTAATGTCCCCTGTCACTTGCACTGGAACATGCTCTGTTGTAATAAATGAGGAGATACCGAGGTAACCATG
Source organism: Mastomys coucha (assembly GCF_008632895.1). Taxonomy (NCBI): domain Eukaryota; kingdom Metazoa; phylum Chordata; class Mammalia; order Rodentia; family Muridae; genus Mastomys; species Mastomys coucha. The sequence continues at coordinate 3,559,190 of NW_022196903.1, forward strand.
GTTCACACCAGCAGCAAAAGCTTTGCTGACCACTAAGAACATCTGTAAGATGGGCCAAGTTCTTAGTTTTTGGTATAGCCACAGTTCATAAACTGTGGTATATATAACAAATGATCCTGACAACTAGGCATAACACGCTTAGGCATATGTTTGGATTTTACCATTTAACTATGGTTGCTCTTTCAATAAGTTTGACTAATGATAAAATTATGTTCAAGTATACCTGAAGCTGGAATAAGATTAATAGTTCAGCTAGTAACCTATTTAATTCATCAAATGCAGAAACCTGAATAAAAGAAGTTGAGAAACTGTGATTGAGTTTGCTGGGCATCAGTAGTAGTTCTGGAAACCAAAGAAGGCTGAGGTTGATGTTATGCTGTGTGGCTCTTAAGAAAACCTGTACCACATGGTCTGATGTGTGAAAAGCAAATGTGAGGGGAGCTAAACAATACCTGACATAGGAGCCTAGGGGTAGGCCTTAGGCATCCTCTTCCCTGGGCTGCAATTGGGACAAATTGCATGTTGATTTTGGTTTGTAGTATCTGTAAACTTCTCGTCTTAGCAGTTAGTTTAGGTACAGCAAATACTTCCATAATTTGGGGTAACTCTATTCCACATCTCCACTTTGGTACTAGAAAGGCCACGTGGCCAAAGAGACTGTCACTGCTATCTTTGGGTAGGAAAAAAAAACCACTCCATATCACAAAATTAGGTCTTAGATCATCTTCAATCCATTTTCAGATTTGTTCAATATTTTGCCTGTATTGTGATAATATGATTTCATAAAAACAAGTGATTTTAATTCACACACATAATACTCAATTCTAAAGGTTTAAAGTATCTAAATATTTTAAAACTCTGTTATATACCTTATTTTATATGAAAGTAGTTGCATCAATCAAATAGTACTACATTAAAACAAATTTTATTGGTTGACAAAACATCCACTTTTGAGACCAAGTGACATTGCCTGTGAGGGGTCTGTCAGGAGAGTACCTGTGGACAGAAGACAGGCTTATTCTCCAAAACACTGGGAATTTAGTGGTTGGGTTCTGGAGCTGAGAAGGCTAAGATCAAATTGCCAGGTGCCTTAATCTCATATAACTTTAATTTTCTCTGCAAAGCAAAGCAAAACGAAACAAAACAAATAAACAAAAAGTTCCAAAATGTAGTCACACTGAACTTGAATATACAGATGTGAGGAGTGAAGGTGTGATCCATTTCACATTCTAAGCCAGTGTGATCTACAGGCATGCCGATGAGAAGGACTGAGTTATTACTTAGAGTTGAAAACCCATGCATCCATTCTGGCACATACAAAATGCAAAAGATTAAGATGTACACAGATGACCTTTTATTTCCTTCTGTTTTCTCTGTCTACCTTGCTTCACTTTCCTCACAGAGTCCATAGGCTTTGCTATAGGAAAGGGAACCTGTTCTTTTAATTATGTCTTCAGAATGATAAACTTCAAAAAAAAAAAAAACATAAAATGGGACATAATGCTTATAGAAGTCAAAGAGAAAGATGTATTGGTTAAATCAGAGTAAATGAGACTTACTTCACTGTAATTGTTACTAACCCATCCACCCGTTGATTAACACCATGGATGAAAACCTAATTGTGTCCAGGTATGCAGTTCAGAGAACAATGATAGTTAAGAGGAGGTTAGGAATGAATGCACTCAGCTAACTCTTTTGAATACTTATCAGATGCAGTTTAGTCTGTCCCTCAGAGCTGTCTTCTTGAGGGTAGGAGGTCAGTGTAATTTAGGAAAACAATCAAGTCCGATGAATACAGTAAATGATTCATGTGACAGAGAGCTTGGCGTATTATATGAGATGTTGATGGTAAGTAGTGAGCTGACTTCCTGTGTAGTTGGAAACTGGTGCTGCTGAGCTTGTGCAGTTGCTCAAGTGTGAGTGCTAAGTTTGTGTTGAGGTTTTTTTCTTCTCCATTCTTGGCTTGACCCTCTGACTCCCAGTTTTGAACTCAGTGACTTAGTGTAGACCTTGAGTTGCTTAGTTTTGCAAATGGTCTCAGGACTATTGCTCTCACGTACTTCTGTGGCAAGGCTATAGTACAAGAAATCAACAAATACTTTTACCTGAAAGCATCCGAGAACCTTTGGTGACTTCGCGATGAGGAAAATGTGAGAAGGCTACAAAAGCTGGGGCTCAGAGAGGCCATTACCAACTACTAGGGAAGTAATTACTACTGCGTCCCTTCATCTGTTGACCACAGCGGCATGAAAACAGGACCCCAAGCCTTCCTCAGGGATACAGGTTTATTTATTTAATACTTTGAAAAAAAATCCCTTAAGACATAACTGTGACAACTCTGTGAAGTTAGGAGCTGAGCAACTATTTTGTACTTGATGATTTGGGCTCAAAAATTTTTTAATCACAAAAAATGATCTGTTGCTAATGAAGCAAAAATAAATAAATAAAAAAATAAATAAATATATAAATAAATAAATAAAGCAAGCAAGCAAGCAAACAAGTAAGCAAGCTAAAAGGGGGCTTAAGGATAAGAGAGGATAAAGGGGGTTCTTTCCGGTCTCTCTGAACTGGTGTCCTGAGTGGACCTTGGGAGCAAGCTCCACAGCCAGTCCCACAACACCCAGAGGAAGCTCCACTCCCAGGTGCTCTAACAAGCCCAAGATCACAGGATCCCAGAGACAGCTTGACTTCGAGGAATTCTGACACAACCAGAATCACAGGAAGGACAGGCTCCAGTCAGATTTAGCAAGGGCAGAGAGCAGTAGAGATAACCAGATGATGTGGGGCAAGAATATAAGCAACACAAACCAAGGTTACTTGGCATCATCAGAACCCAATTCTCCCACTATAGCAAGTCCTGGACACCATTACACTGGAAAAGCAAGATTCAGATATAAAATCACTTCTCATGGTGATGATATAGGACTTTAAGAAAGACAGAAATAGCACCCTCAAAGAAATACAGGAGAACACAGGTAAACAGCTAGAAGTTCTTCAAGAGGAAACACAAAAATCCCTTAAAGAACTACAGGAAAACACAATCAAACAGGTGAAGGAAATGAGCAAAACCATCCAGAATCTAAAAATGGAAATAGAAACAATAAAGAAACCAGAAAGAGAGACAACCCTAGAGATACAAAACCTAGGAAAGAAATCAGAAGTCATAGATGCAAACATCACCAACAGAATACAAGAGGCAGAAGAGAGAATCTCAGGGGCAGAAGACCCCATAGAAAACATTGACACAACAGTCAAAGAATATGCAAAAAGCAAAAAACTCCTAACACAAATATCCAGGAAATCCAAGATGCAATGAGAAGACCAAACCTAAGGATAATAGGTATAAAAGAGAGTGAAAATTCCTAATGTAATGGGCCAGTAAATATATTTAACAAAATTATAGAAGAAAGCTTTCCTAACCTAAAGAAAGAGATGCCCATGAACATATAAGAAGGCTACAGAACTCCAAATAGACTGGAGCAGAAAAGAAATTCCTCCCGTCACATAATAGTCAAAACACCAAATGCACTAAACAAAGAATTTTAAAA
>NW_022196903.1:3563785-3574753 GCF_008632895.1 Mastomys coucha
CACTATTTCTTAAATGAATATAACCTGTTCTCTGTGGGCTGAGAATGAAGTCACTCACTCAAGTCAAAAAATAAATAAATAAAAAAAGAGAAGATGAAGAAGCTACATTGAACAACTAGTAATTAAAGTAGCCATATACACATCATTGATAAAAGACTTTAAATTTCAGACTAAAATCCTGAGCCTGTACATGGAAGGGTGAGAGTCTCAAGGAAAGTTCTTGAGCACTTTTTTTTTTTGCTACTTCCTTTCTGTGGGAAGAGCATCCTAATATCTGCTGGTTTATCAGGGGAAGGCAGCAGGGAATAAAAACTAACAGAGGTCTGCAATTACTGCCATGCCAGAAGAAGTGATGGACATATGGTTGGTATGAAAGGGGAATACAAAGCCTCTGGGGTGGTATTTGGACATGTGGAAAGAGAGCATGGAGGGAGCATTGCCAGAGTTAGTACAGCAGCAAAACACAATAAAAGAGGAAAGAAAAGGCACGTGCTTACATTTGAATTTCAAATGAAGAAGTATGTATGGTGCTTTTGAGTAAATACAAAGATATAAACATTTGTCTCAAGTTTCTCCTGTAAAACATAGAATAATAACAAAAATAACCCTCACACTTGTAATATCTATAAAGCCTAGCTACACCAAACACTCATTGTGGGAAGAGCTGTGCCCAGTTCCTAATTTCCTTGTAAAAACAGCATGCTAAGTTTCTGGTAGAAAACCAATTTGTCTAGATTTGTTCAAAGCTGATTAAATTGAGCATATGAACCCACCATGCATTTGGATGTTCATCCTTTGGGGATATGGGTTCCTGTTCCTTTGAAAGAGCAGACTCATCGCTTGACACAGTCTGCCAGGCAATAGCATAGCCTTTGAACTCAGGAGAGGGCTGCTGATGGCATTGTCCGGTGCTTGTGAGAAGCAGATCTCTGCAGCTGTGTTTTAACCTGACAAGCCAAGAAGCGCTATCTGGAACACTGGTTACGAGGTGAGATGGGCTTGGCTTGAGTACTGCCATTCTCCTGATTGTGCCACTGTAAGTCACCTAACATCAGGTCCCAGTTTCCCCATTTGCTACATACACAGTAGAAGTGAGAATATCTGTGTCAAAGAGTATAAGTTATGATTAGATTTTTAGCATGGCACAAGGCAAATAAAAAGCCATGGGTAAATGTTAAGAATTGTCATTTCTAACTGTGTTGGTGGTAGCAAAATCTTGGGAAGAATGTGACCTCCCTATTACAGTTGTAGCTTTTAAATGTCTGAAATATGTTTTCTAAGAGGGGCAGGAGGAAGGAAGCATAGGAAAAGAGGGAGGGAAGGATAGAGGTAGAGACGGAGGAGAGAGGGAGAGAAGGAGATAAGAAGGCACACACACAGAGAAAGAGAGATAGTGAGAGAAAGACAGAGAGAGACCGAGAGGGGATTAAGGCAAAGAAAGGGCTTTATTCTAAAAGGAATAGCTATGCTTAAGGCCTCCTCAACAGGATTGCTCCTTGCTATTTGTGGAAGTAATTGGCATTGTTCTCTCTGAGCTCTGCATAAAAAGCAAACAAATCAATCTTGTACAGATTGACACCACATGAATGAACTCATTTAACTCTCATTTAGTTCCAATAGCTGTTGCTAGACAGCAACTTCATCTGGCAGAGAAATAGAAGGTTCCTCTTCTAGTCTCATTAGCTGCAGCAGTGCCACTGCATCTCAGTTCCAGAGCCTGACTCCTGACACGGGGTGTCTCTTTTGGGTCCTATTATTTATAGAAGACATCAAGTGCTAAAATAGTTCTTTAAGGTGAGAAGTTGAGGGAGCAGAATTGAACCTTCTTTGAACGAGCCTTGATGATGAGTCTTTGAAGGACTTTATCATTTCACCTTACAATATCTCTTCTGAGCAAACAAGCAAGAGGATACTTTAAGTGTCTGTACTATCAGAAGGCAGAGGCTACATGGTCTATTTTCACAGTGCTACTGTAAGAAGTCACTGTCATGGATTTGAAAGTGGCCAGTGATCTCTTTGGCTATGTCAGAAAACTGTCAGTGTGGTTTCTTTTCTGAGTGCTGGTCTTTCTATCTCAAAACTTTTTATCCATCCCATTTCTACCAAATTCCAACTTGCTTCTACACCCAGGTTAGCTGTCACCTCTATGTGCTTTTCCTGGTTTCCTTAGGCACTGCACATGGGTTTGGTCCTATGATGTATGAGGTTAGTGCTGGCTGTTGCCCAGCCCTATCCTCTTCACTGGGACTGAGGTTTTCAGGGAATGATGGGACTATGCCATTGATCTCTGTGTTCCTAGTAAATACTTTTTGAGTCAGCAATGGATACATAATAGTTGGGTAAAATGGCTAGTGCATTGCTGGCAAAGTTATCACTTGGTTGATTTCCTAAGGCAGCTATAACTAAGTACAATAAGAGAGCATGGCTCAAGAAACAAATCTTTTTCCTTTTAAAGTTTCAAGGCAAGATGTCTTAAATAAAAGTGTCAGTAGGCTGCAAAAGCATCCATGTTTATTTCAGCTTCAAGTAGAACCAAGTGCTCTTTGTCTTGTGGAGTAAAATTCCAAGTCTGTTTTAGTTCTCATATGGCTCTCTTCACCCAGCATCCTTGTGTAAAACTTCTCCTTCATATAAAGATTCTGCTCATATTTAATTCAGTCCCAACATACTCTGGAATGATTTCATTTTTATCTATCTCATCTGCAGTGACCCCATACTCAATAAGCTCATGTTGTAACACACAGGATTTAGGATTTCAACACATTGACTGTAGGTGAAACTCCACAGTGGGCACAGTCTCTATTGTATTGATGAATTCTGATTTTCAAATAAAAATCACAGGGAACATTAATTAATAGCACCTAGAATTGAACTATTAGGAAAAGAGGTACAAGTAAATCAGGAAATACACCTGCCAAGAAATGTAAAGATACCTCTCATGTAGAACTTTGTATTACTTATGTGAATGATAACTCATTAAACAGAAGGCTTTATACCTATCAGTAGAATGAACTACCATGTAGTAGTAATCCATGTCTGATTAAGATGTTAGATTTAGAAATATTCATTACAATTTTTAAAAATATATTACCAAAGTGCTGGCACCTCACCTTCTAATATAAGAAGGAACCAAACTGAAGCCATTTTGAATAAAACTTCCATTTTGAATAGGGGTCAAATAAAGTTTAAGTTCCCAAGACCTCCCTGAGTAACTGACATCCTGCTTGGCAGAGTGGTAGGGAGACATATAGGTGGGTAATTGATGTCCTAGCCGCCAATTTGAGATGGGGCAAGTTGCCCCATCATAATTGAAAAACCCAACCAACGGAAATAAGATAAGTATACTTCAAAGACATGTTTCTAAAAAAGTCTCCTGTCCCTAAATCATAATTGGTCGGAAGATGTAACTGTAACTTGGCACAGATGTTTGTAGATTTTGAGCTTAAAAGCTCTGTAACATTCTGGCTTGGGGTCACAGTTGAGCATCTGAGTCTGTTCTGTGGCCCTGATCAATCAGGTGTGCCTGAGTGCAATAAATTTTGTCATCTGCTTAAACACTTACCAAGACAAGTGTTTGAAGATACTGTCAGCTCCTGAGGCTGTGCTGTTGTCCTTGCTGCCTAATTCAAATAAAGATCTTACTTTTCTGAACTTTTGTGCCTACTTGGTTTGTTTTGGATTTTCAGACCCTAACATAAAGAGATTTAGTCAAAAACCAGGGGAAAGCAGGTTAATTAATTCTTGGGTATATATGAGGAAAGAGATGGTGGGATGTTGAAGGTCTAAGATGTGAGGAAAGAATGTGTTGGTTTCCATGCACAAGACAGGGCCTAGGTCTTTTTGACATTTGCCATTGGCAGTTTGACTCTGAGTAGAAGCCCTGAAAGGTCTTGTAGACCTTGGGAACACACCTGTGGCCCCAGCAATGGTAGTAGCAGATGAAACAATAGTAGGTACCGATTGTGGACAAAGGTGAATTTCCAGCCCAGGCCCAATATTTTCTGTATGTTTTAGAGCATTCAGGAGGAATTAGATGACAGTGACAGACTTTTGTCAGAATACTGTATGGCTGAGGCAGACTATTATGAAGTGGTGAATGGTCTTAAAAATGAAATATTTGGTAAATGAATATTAATTTTATATTTGAAGGGAGAAAGAGAAATATTTTTTAGATGTCGTTCTGCTTAGAGAATAAATGCAGAGATGAATGAAGTCTGAGGATTTTACATCTTAACTCACATGGCATCTCAACTTTTCTAAACCTGTACAAACAAGACAACATTCTAGGATGGGCTCTTACTGTTGGCTGTGAAGAAATGTCCTCTGGAAAAAGGACTGGAAAAGGAGTCTTTATGTTTCCTATATCAAAAGAATATTTTTATTTAATATTCTATATTCATGTGTGAACCTCTTTGAGAATTTCTTTGGAAGGTGAACTAAATCCTGGATAAGTGATTCCTTGTTCTTCTAAAGAATTATTTATTGTTATTTTCTGTGTCTCAGTGTTTAGGGTTTTGCCTACAGGTATATGCATCTTGCTCAGTGTATGTTCTGTACCCTTGGTAGCCAGAAATGGGTCATTTGGAACTGGAGTTATAGACAGTTGTGAGCTGCCATGTGAGTGCTGGGAACCAAACACAGAGCTATCTCTTCTAATTCCATCTACCAGGCCAAGCACATTTGAACTCCAGGGTGGTGTAGTTGTATATTTGGGCAAACACAGACAACAACAATAGCAACCAGAACATAGGTGATTTCAAGGTGAGAAATTTTTCCCTTAAATTGGATACTTCATAATGAATTTGCTTAATATTGAACAATACACTCATTTTTTTTAATGTTGTAAGCTCTTCTAATATTTTGTTGTAAATATTTTTCTAAATCAGTACTGATTTATTGGATTTAGTTAGCCAGGATCACTGTAAAACATTACGCTGTGACAACTGACAATGTTCATCAGGTAAAGCTTGTAAACACAAAGTATGCCATCCTATATGATGGACTTAATTTTGTCAAAAAGAAAAGTAAATGTGGAAACATGATAGCAGAAATTAAATTAAATGGAGATATTATTTCTCAGAACAAAACAATTCCAGGCAATACATTAATTTTATGGAAAAAGATATGACTCCATTTTTTCTTACTTTACTTAATTGATTTTAAGTTCATGTTTTTAGAATGAAAGTAAGTTACAAAGATAAACTAGACATTTGCAAGAATCAAAAAGTAAAGGATACACATCAAGATAGAACTAGAAAGTACAGTGATGGAGTAGGATGATGATAACAGAGATCAAGAGTGACTGGTACCCAGTAGGGATTGCCTGGTACCCATCTGTCTTAGTCAGAGTTTCTATTCTTGCACAAACATCATGACCAGGAAGCAAGTTGGGGAGGGAAGGGCTTATTTAGCTTACTTCCACATTGGAAGTAAGGACTGGAACTCAAGCAGGTCAGGAAGCAGGAGCTGATGTAGAGGCCATGGAGGGATGTTCCTTACTGGCTTGCTTCCCCTGGCTTGTTCAGCCTGCTCTCTTATAGAACCCAAGACTTCCAGCCTAGGGATGGTACCACCCACAAGGGGCCCTACCCCCTTGATCACTAATTGAGAAAATGTCCCACAGCTGGATCTCATGGAGGCACTTCCCCAACTGAAGCTCCCTTCTCTGTGATAACTCCAGCCTGTGTCAAGTTGACACACAAAACCAGCTAGTCACCATCAAAGATGGTCTAAACAATGCTCAATTTGTCTTGAGAAGATCGAGCTTGGGAAGACATGTTATGGCCTCTGTCTAAGGAGCATGTTAGAGAGAGCAAGTGGGAAAGAGGCAGATAAACCTTGTGTAGATGAGGGGAAGCAGAGTGACAATCACAACTCTAAGCTGGTTGGAGGTTGTGGAAGGCATTGGGGGTCTGGGTAGTTGGATATATGATGGGATGCTAGGATAGGCTAAAAGGATGTGACAGATGGATTGTGGACAGTGTAAGACAAGTGTTCATAGGCTAGAGGCAAGGAGTTGTGAGAGGGACATTGCTTAGGGTGTTGACTGAGCAGCTGCACGATGGGTCCAGAATATGCTGTGTGCCTCACACTCAGCTGTAGTCCTAGTCTCAAGGGTTATTTACAGTTCACAAAATATAATGTGGTAATTCTTTGGCCAATAGCATTTTCTCTAATCACTGTGCGACTTCTGGGGTTACTCTTGTCTCCTTTGCCTCCCATATTTTGAAACCAGCTCTCTACCTCACCCATTCCACAAAACCTGATGCCTATGCTGATTTTCTCAAATGGTAATTTTAAAAATCTTAATTGCATTTGTGTATGTGTGTTTTTGTATGTGTGTATATATATATATATACATGTGTATATATGGAGGTAAAGATGGTTTGGGGAAGTTGTTTCCTTCCTACCACATGTGTTCTTAGGATCAAAGCCAGATAATCTAGCTTGGTGGCAAGTGGCTCTAGTCACTGAGACATTCTGCCAGATCTTCAATCTATTCTGATGGAGGATTACAAACTAGTGAAAGTCATGATGCTGTGATTAGTTACTTTCTTCATTGTGATCAAATGCCTGACAAAAACCAATTTGAAGAAGGGTTCATTTAGCATCAGTACCTGCACTTTCCCTGAGTTATTTTGATAATCTTTTTCTTATAACTTAATAAATTGAGCCTCTGTCTGCTTTACCCTGACAAAGCATTTTCTAGTGGACTGGTTTTGCTTATGTTTTATTGTCAAGTAAATTTTTTATTGAGCTAACTTTAGGTTGTAGAAAAGTTGCAGTGAAGATTGAAAGACTAGGGCGCATTTCACAAAATCCTTATTTCTGTCATCCACTGCAAGGTTCCAGAGTACTCAAGGTCACCTTTATTCCAACAGCAGTTAGAAGTTCAGAATTTACCAAGACCACCCTAAGATTTGCACTTCATTAGAGAAGATTGTATAATCCACTGTGGTCTGTTCTGCTCAAAGCTGCTGTTAACAGCAAAACAACAGAAACAAAATCAGAGAATCAGCCAAGGGAGGAGAGGGCCTGGTGTCCAGGGTAGAGTACAGGGAGTTCTAGTACTTCTACTTGCCTCTCTCAGTGGAGTTAGGAATTGTGGCAATTTCTGAGATGTTTCAAACATGATCTGACAGATGCTTGTCTAAGTGTGGTGTCCAAAATTTGCACTGGGTCTCAGCCACATAGACATAGTTGCCCACCAGGCTCCAGCTGGTGGTGTGATCCAAAGCCTGTATTTAATCACATTCTTAGATTATCTGTTGTGGTAACATGACCCAGTTTAAAAAAATAAGACATTATAAAAACTGAAGATATTTCAAAACTGAGAAAGCAAGGTTCAGTTCTTTATAGATATCTCAATAAAAGTCCAAATAAAGCTCTTCTGAGTACTGATAGCCAACCCTTCCACTGTAGTAATTATTACTGATGTCATTTGTGAGCATTAACTCTAGTTGCTGCAGCAATATTTTAAAGTGGCTGCCCCGACACCTTGCAGAAGAAGTTGGTGTTGAAGGAGAAATAGAAGTAGACTCAATTTTCCAAATCAGATTTCAGAACTGTCCTGATGTTATGGCCAATCCTTGTACCTTTTACCCCATGGGCTTTGTAAGGTAGCTGCTCTTTCTTTGTGGTGAAAGAATGTAACTGGATTCCACATAGTAAATAGGCTACTTATACACAACTTCTATAGTATCTGAGGTTCTGGATTAGCCACACCCATCTGCCATTTCCCCCTTTTCCCTGAGCCATGCTAGGACTCAAACACAGGGCATCCAAAGCCTCGTATATCTAGGCAAATTGGCAAGCACTCTACCACCGAACCATATTTTTATCCCTTAGCATTGTTTTAAAGAAAAGAAATGTCATGTTAATAAAAACTGTATTAACATACTGCAGAGCTCTACCTTTATAATTGTTGCTGAACTTTTTTAGATTTATATGATTGTAATTGTCTTCTTTATAAACTTTCATGCTTATTCTTAGCATTAAAATACTTCTTATTCATATCACGTTAATAATTAAATGCAGTTTTCATTCCCCTTAGGAAAAACCATCAAATTTCTGATATTCTTGTTTGGTATTTATATGAACTCAGAGCTCAGTTTTGTTTTTCTTTTATTTCTTCTAAAGTCACTTTACATAACCCTGGCTGTTCTAGAACTCATTATGTAGACCAGGCTGGACCTGAACTCACATAGCTCATCCTTCCTCTGCCTCTTGAGTGTTGGATTATTTAAAGGTGTGTACCCTCCCCACTCTAGTCTGAGTTCAGTTTTAATTCTTATTACAGACTTGGCATTCTACTCCTCAGGTACTGGATCAGCAATGTCCATATCCTTGATATTCATAATCAATAAAAAATAGAAGCACACTAAATGTCCTTCAGCAGATGAATTGATAATTAAAATGTGGTACATATACACAAGTATACAAGTCCTATTCAGCTGTAAAGAAAAAAATAAGAAACAATAAATTTTCAGGTGAATGGACGAATCTACCAAAGATTATACTGAGTGAGGTAACCCAAACCTAGGAAAACAGCAAACACTGCATGTTCTCTCTCATAGATGGCTTCTAGCTCCAGCCCTTCAGATGGGAATAGGCAACATGGGGTAACCGTAGAAACCAGGAAAGTATAAAGGCTCTATGAATAGTGGTGAGGAGACTGGGAGGAGAAGAGAAGCATATAGGTGACATGAAGGGGGAAGTGAAAAAATGAACCTCAGCTGTGGAGGAGGGAGGAGGCAGGGAGCCTAGTACAGGAAGGCGAGATGAGGGATAAATAATGTCAAGGTTGTTTGATGAAACTTTAAGGAGTCATGTTATTTTATATTTGCCTAAACTTGTAAATGTTAGCTCTCAAACCCAGAGAAAAAGACTGAGATGCCTATTTGATATAGCAACGCAGATGCTGGCCTCCAGGTTCTCTCTGCCTCTCTCATTCCCTACCTGTTAGAGACATTCTCCACTATGACTTTCGGCTGTTCTGCTCTATATAAACCAACTATTTTGATTTCCTACTGTCTTTGTACCTTTGGGCCTTCTGGCTTTTACACTTGATTCCCCTCTCTTCCCTCTCCCCTCCCTCTTCTCTTCACACACCTCAGGGCCATGTCCACTCTGGACTCTCCTAGATATCCTGAACTGTGGTTGTACTCTCCCACATATCTATAAAAAACCTTTTTCTCCACCATACCAAGGACCTATGCTCCCTTTCTTTTTACTTCCTTTTTTTTATTCAAACACACACACACACACACACACACACACACACACACACACACACACGCACGCACACGCACACGCACACGCACACGCACACGCACACGCACACACACACAAAATCTCAAAGCAAGTTAAGCCACTGGGACTGACAGTTTTTCCTATAAGAACCATAGATCATCAAAACCCTCAGTACCAGGAATGAGAAACTCATCTTTGGAATGTTGGTCAGGGTAGTCCAAATTATCCCTCAAATAATGTAGATTATTAATGTAGGCCTTGGTTGCCTCGCTGGGGTTGAGGGTGGGCGTCTACTGCGGAGGACACTGCAAGACTTGGGACACAAGGACTTAAGTGATTTGAGCTAGATCTGACCTGAAAGCCTCATTTTGTTTTAAACAGTAACCAGGTAGGCCATTCACTGAAAGTTTTAGCGGACAATTGCTGCAGAGGAGAGCTACCTTCAGTTAGGTGGGTTATAGCAATTAGCAAATTCTAAGCCACACTGCAGATAATGGAGTGAAGCTAAAACCAAGTCAGGAAACAAGAACTGTGTGTTCTCAACATTTGAAATCGCTTTAACTAAGTCTTAGCTGGAAAGGGTGACTGAGAGCATCTACCTGTACACATTTCCAAGGAGAGGAGGGGAAACTAGGAATTTTGAAAAACTCAAAAACTCAAAAATGTTCTCAACATTTGAAATCGCTTTAACCAAGTCTTAGCTGGGAAGGCTGACTGAGAGCATCTACCTGTACACATTTCTAAGGAGACAGCCATTAAGATACTCCTACCCACTACATGTTAAGATGAGGAAAGGGAGCCTGATATAAGGGCAAAACTAATATTGGCAGCAACAGCTACTAAGAAGTTTCATGTTGGCAGGGGTGTTAAATGCAAATGTGTTAGACCATTTACTTCTCACAAAACCTTAACAAGACAGGAGTAATTGAGAAAAAATTACTTCTGTAAATTGAAGATTAAAGTTTATGAGGATTAAACAATTTGACCAAGGGTATACAATTGTTAACTGATGCAACCAGGATACGTACCAGAAGAAAACATACCCGAACTTTCTATATTAACTATATGTGCTGTGTTCTTAGCAAGAACCAACAGTCAATGAGGAAACCATAACAGGGACCTAGTTTTTTTAAAACCTCAAAAACCCCAAACCATGCTCTTGTATCTCATTACACTAATATTTTCTGGGAACAACTATGTTGTCAGGCAGTGAGAAGAAGAGTTAGGATAGCTAGCAGCCTCACAGGCTTCCTGTGTACCATTGGGCTTGCTTAATTGCAGAACTCTTGGGGAAATGAATCCAGTCCTCTGGCAAGAAAACCTTGGCTCTTGTAACATAGACATTCATCCATTCCTGAGGGCTTCATTCACATGATTCAAACACCCCCATCAGGTTCCACTTCCACTGCTGCTACATTAGAAAATGAGCCTCGGTGTGTGCTTTCTTAGGGGATACTTCATCGTCAAACCACAGCATTCGTTGTACATGATTTATGATATGTGGTCAAAGGAATTGAAGATTGGCTTAGAAAGCCGATCAGTGTGCATAACATGCAAAAACTTGTAGAACATGTGTAGTCTATTTATAGTTAAAATAGAAATATAAAAACTTACATGCATGTGTATTAGAGTTCTCTAGAGGAACATAATTTATTTATTTATTTATTTATTTATTTATTTATTTATTTTTATTAGATATTTTCTTTATTTACATAT
>NW_022196903.1:3575842-3578063 GCF_008632895.1 Mastomys coucha
TCCTCCGGTAGTACTATGTCCAATTTCCGGAGGAACCGCCAAACTGATTTCCAGAGTGGTTGTACCACAGACTATATTTATTATTATGGCTTATAAGCTATGGTCCAGCAGTCCAACAATGGCTATCTACCAATGGAAGTTTCAAGAATCCAGTAGTTGTTCGGTCTGTAAGGCTGGTGTCTCACCTAGTCTTCAGTATATACCAGGGCTCTGAAAAAGAAGGCTCTAATGCCAATGAAGGAATGAACTTGCCCGTGAGAGCAAGCAGGCAAAGAGAGCAAGCTTCCTTTTTCCATGTCCTTTATATAGGTTGATAGTAGAGGGTGTAGTATCTTTCTACTTCAACAGACTTGGATTAGAAGTGGGTATTCCCACTTCAGGTGATTTAATTAAGAAAATAAAAATCTTTCACAGGTTTACTCAGACTCTTGAGTTTTAGCTGATTTCAGTTGCAGTCAAGAATAGCCATCACAGAACATGTGTCTTAAATAAGCAAGGATGAATAAAGTTAGAGAAGACTTAATTTTATGCCATAAACTACATGTAGCTGGATTACTACAAGGACAGGATGCCACTGTGTCTCATAGACTCTATAATGCTACCCAGCACTCTATGGGAAGTAGACGGACACATAAGTGGCTGTGCTTGCATGTTTGTATTACGAGATAAACTAGGGGTTAGTGCTTGTTAGATGAGGTTCATCAATATCCTAAGATATTTAATGTGCATTATTGTTGGGGAATGTTGCTTTTAAGGTAGCAGTCCCCCATGACCGGATGGCTTTCTGAGATCAGCACAAAATGGGGGACTCCCTTTCTCAGCAGGGCTTCCACATCTCTGCTTGTCTTTGTCTGGAGACTGTTCCTGAACACAGGTGGCTGGTCTTGTCTGAAAAGTGACCTTATACAGAGCAACATAACAGCACACAGGTCCCACTCTGGTTTCCTGTTTGCGTGATGATTAGATGCTGTACTGTAACCAATCAGCCCTTCCCGCTCATTTGATGCTATGAACAATTAGCTCTTTCCATCTGTACCCCTTAACAATGCCCTCATATACCCTATCCCTGAAACAATAGAGTCATCTTACTGTATCAGTCTCTGGAGGTCATTTGTTTCATACTCACAGCTGTCTGAACCCTGCCCTCTGTATCTGCCCCTTTTTCCCCTCAGACTGGTGACCAATAGGGAGGAAAAGGGAGGCACACTTTACATTTGATAAAATATACTTTGGGTACCAATTAAATACTAATAGAATTAATATGTAAAGTAGACTTATTACATTTTCAGGTGAAGTTTATTTCCAGCACTTGAGTCTGCATGGATGCTTGTTAATTCACTCCGCTATTTAATTCGCCAGTGCAAAGACATTTCCTACTGGAACAGTGAGCACTCATACTGTCAACAAAAGTCAGTTCATCTTCATCAGAAATGTTACTACAGGGACTTGTTCAGGATGCTCTTGCCTGAACTCATAACAAATTTCTTCAGAGTTCAAAGGACTTCCAGCTGCACTTCTACAGCATTCCCGGGGATCTGGAATGAACTTTCAGGCAGTCGACGGTGTTTGAATACAGACAAAAGAAGAGAAGGAGAAATGTATCAAAAGAAATTCAGCAGTCCAATATCTAGAGGCTGAGTGAGACTGTAGGGACCTCTCTGTAAATAAAAGGGCCATGGTAGCAGGCCAGCAGGGGAAGCTCTGTAACATCTGTGGGCACCATGACAGACAGGAAGAGACCGAGCCTGCCTTTACCTCCAAGCTGCACTGTGTTTTTAATTTCATTTTTTATCCTTATTCATAGCCCACGGTGGATCTTTCTGCTGTACAAGTCTTTGTAACTTTGGTAACATAGAGAGGAGTGCAAAGGAGAGACAATGAGAGAGGAGGAGGCCCCTGAGAGGAGTAGCAAGGGAAGCTGACTGCCTGTCTAAAGTAAGGAGTATGTAAACCTTGTAAAAGAAAAAAACCTCCTGGCTATAACCTAGAATTTACAATTGCTTTATCATAATAACAAAAATTTAAATTAGTAAAGTAACCATTCTATACTATTTACACATATTAAAACATTATGCCTCAGATATATACAACATATATTTGTTAAATAGGTACGTAAATAGAGGAATGAACACACATTAGAAAACCATAAAACGAGAGATCCGGGCAGGATTCGCCATTTTCTCTCGGGTGAGTTTCTGAGACCTGAACAGCCAGCCGGGAG